>NW_021327898.1:0-296 GCF_001605985.2 Dendrobium catenatum | reverse complement strand
CAATAAATAGTAGTTGCAAATGGAGAGTGGCCTCGGTCTATGGGAGCAAAGACACAACCAAAAGAAGGGCACTCTGGGAGTTACTTGAGTTTTACTTAGTGGAGGAGCATCCAATGGTGGTAGGAGGAGACTTCAATTGTCTCACTTCTAAAGAGGACAAGAGAGGAGGTAAAAATTCTTTCTTTCTCAAGGAACTAGAGAAATGGGAGCTTTCATTACTAATAATGACCTGCATGAGAATGGTTTCATTGGTCTAAGGTATACATGGTGTAACAATAAATCTGGAGGTGCTCGGA
>NW_021327897.1:0-248 GCF_001605985.2 Dendrobium catenatum | reverse complement strand
ACTTACACTTACATTCTTCTTTTTGTGTTATTTTTTCTTATCCGTTTGATCTAAATTATCTTAATTTGTTTGTCCAATGTGTTGAATAAAATTTAAGGTTCGTTTGGGGCAGTTTTTTCATTGCTTTTTAAAATAATTTTTTAGTATCAAAATTTCTAATTTAAGAAAATTTTAAATAAAAAGCTGCTTTGGAAAGCATTAAGAAAGCTGTCCCAAACAAAATCTTAGGCTTCGTTTGGGACGGCTTT
>NW_021327896.1:0-1491 GCF_001605985.2 Dendrobium catenatum | reverse complement strand
CAAGGAATTTTTATTACATCTGATGAAAATACCGAGCATACCGAGTGTATCGAGGGCACTGTACCGAGCACTTTAGTGACGTGACATTTTATTATTGGTTTCTGTATGCATTCGATAACCTGACGGAATAATCACAAGTCAAGATAATCATGCACTCTGATTCAATTATACATTAATTACTCTTTTAAGAACTATTAATGCTCTTTAACTCCAAGCCAAAGAGTCTGATCTTTTTACATTAAAATATATTGTTGAAAGAGTACAAACAGGGACATAATCAGTCTTTTATTTTAGGGTGGATAAAATTTTCATGTAAATAGACTAATATTTAAAAAAAATAAAATGAGGACATAATTCAAAGTAAAATTTTGTATTTAATTATAATATATAAATTAAAAATTATTACAAGCTAAAATAGAATACTAAACAAAAAAAAATGGAGTTGTCAAATGCCAAACCTCAATTTTACTAGCTTTCTCAAATCAGAACTTAGATTGCAAGCAATTAGAGGCTTGGAACTGGGCATAGATTGCAGGCACTACGGAACGACCAAAAAAGGATTGTGACTACTAGCGCCTGCGGCTCTAATCGTTCGAACTCAAATATTTCTTACGTTGGAGCTGGACATGGCTGACAAGCGCTGGTGAATGTTTGCAACTGCGGGCTGAAAAATTTCTGCCGTTCTTTGGTTTTTTTTTTCTTTTGCTAGGCAAACTAGGGTTACTAATGGGGAAATAACTAAAATACCCTTAAACTATTTTATTATAATTTTTGTCCATCCTCACATAAGCACAGGTCCGCCCCTAAGTACAAACTGATTTGTTTGGTTCAATTAGATCAGTTCAACTTAGCTTTTATAAAACTTAATTGACAATTTTTTTTTAAATAGTAAGAAAATAATTGTCAGAAGTTAATTCAAATAAAGATGTAATTTAAGATAACTTTTTTACTGTTTTGTAAAATAAATTTTTAATATAAAAATTTACAAATAAAAAATTATTTGTACTAAAAACTTCTTAAAAAAACAGTAACAAAGCTGACTTAAACGAAACTGGAATGATAATAATATGCACTTAAGTCCTCCAGATTTCCAACCACAGACACTTGCATGTAGTTAGAATTCCTTTCCTTACACCTTGTACTGCTCCATGAAGACAAAGAAATCCTCAGCTAGCGCTATGGCTTGTCAGCGTCCTTACAGCAAACTTTTATTTGGTTCGGTCACAGGACGTAGCTCTACGTTTGGCCGCCAGTAGAATTTCGTCACGCATTCTCATTATTTACCGCGCGCCCGGCAACCCGACCCGGAACGGACCCAGGATGGCTCGGTATTTCTCGATTTTGCCTAGTATTGCTCAAGTATTGCTCTGTATATGCTTAGGTATTGATCTAGATTTTCTCGGCAATAACAATACCGAGCAGTAATACCGAGTTAATACCTGAGATACCATGTGTACGATTTTTAACTACCGAAAAAATCGTCCCTCCTGG
>NW_021327895.1:0-217 GCF_001605985.2 Dendrobium catenatum | reverse complement strand
ATAGTGATCTTAGCACCCTAAATAAAAATAAAGATTTTTATTTTTATCGGCATATAAATAAAACCAAAGTTAGAGAGGCTTTAAAGAAAATGAATGGTGGTAAAGCTGTTGGACCTGATGATATTCCAATAGAGGTGCAGAAATGTTCAGGAGATGAAGGAATTTCTTGACTTACTAAACTTTTTAATACTATTTTGAAGACAAACTATGGGAGCGA
>NW_021327894.1:0-222 GCF_001605985.2 Dendrobium catenatum | reverse complement strand
TCAACTCATAATGATGTCTAATATTTATTAAAAATATTAAAATTCTAAAAAACGATTAAATTAAAAAAATCAACTTTTTGGTCAACCTAAGTCAAAATAAGTTCAAAACTTCAAACCTTCATAATAAAATCCAGAAAAATCAAATTTCAGCGTACTTATAGTCTAACTGATTATATTGAGGTGTAGTATTTTAATAAAATATTAATTTTTTAGAAAACATTT
>NW_021327893.1:0-247 GCF_001605985.2 Dendrobium catenatum | reverse complement strand
AATTTGAATCCACCTTAGTTAATAGAGGGCTTTGTGCCCTATCGATTATATCCTATTGATTCATATCTCAAGGATTTGATGCCACGAAGGAATATATTGCCTCTGGCCATAACCATAATTTAGTAGTGTCATTTGGAGGTAAAATCACTCAGTTTAGAGGGCCCTGAGTCATAACCGTTTATCCTGTGATGTCATTTGGCGGCAAAATTATCGGTTAGAGGACATGTAACACGTCTTTACTGGCAAT
>NW_021327892.1:0-580 GCF_001605985.2 Dendrobium catenatum | reverse complement strand
TCCGACATACAACCTCGGATAAGTATTTCATCCTTAATAGATTCTCTCGACCTCTTCCACACAGGATAATATGATCGAACAAATGTTCTGACATACAATCTGGGATAGGACTTCTACCCGACATCGAATTTGTACCCGACGTCAGACTTCTCCTTGTCGTCGGACTTCTACTCGTCAGCAGACTTCTACCCGACGTCGAACTTCTCCCTGTCGACGGATCTCTGCTCGTTAGCGGACTCCTACTCGTCGTCGGACTTCTTCTCATCCACGAACTTTCGTCGGTCTTCTACCCGACGTCAAACTTCTACCCGACGTCGGACTTCTGCTCGTCGACGAAATTTTGTCGGTCTTCTAGCCGACGTTGATCTTCTACCCGACGTCGAACTTCTTCCTGATGTCGGACTTCTGCTCATCAAAAGACTCCTACTCGCTGTCGGACTTCTGCTCATCAGCGGACTCCTACTCGTCGTCGGACTTCTGTTCATTGACGAACTTTTGTTGGTCTTCTACCCGACGTCGGAATTCTCCCTTGCGTCGGACTTCTGCTCTTCGTCAGACTTCTGCTCGTCAGAAGACTCCT
>NW_021327891.1:0-295 GCF_001605985.2 Dendrobium catenatum | reverse complement strand
TGAGAGCTTCAAGTGAAAGACTAGCAGAGCGTAGAGTGTCAGGTGATGATCCGGCGGAGCGACGGCGTTAGGTGATGATCCGGTGGAGCACAGGGCATCAGGTGGTGATCCGGCGGAGTGATGGTGTTAGGCGGTGGTCCGATGGAGTGACGACGTTAGGCGGTGGTCCAGTGGAACACAGGGCGTCAGGTGGTGGTCTAGCGGAGTGACGAAGTTAGGCGGTGGTCCGGTGGAGCACAGGGCGTCAGGTGGTGGTTCAGCTGAGTGACGGCGTTAAGCGGTGGTCCGATGGAGT
>NW_021327890.1:0-356 GCF_001605985.2 Dendrobium catenatum | reverse complement strand
GTTTAAAAGAATATTTGATTGTATTACTATTAAGATATTATAAGTTGAAATATATATATTTTATGTTATGATTATTATAAAATTTCGGCTACAAAATATATTGGGCATTAGTATATCAATGATATTCTAGACATTACTTTGAAGAAAAAATATTTGATTGTTGTTGCGTGCTAGAATATACGTGGCGGTAGAGTTTGTAAATTTGAGTCATAGCGTTGTACGAGTATTCATCAAACAAACAGAAAAGAGAAGTGAACACTAAGGCTTTTACGTGGAAAACCCGAAAGAGGGAAAAAACCACGGGGCATCGCCCAGTTGAAAAGTTCCACTAGTATTTGTTTGAAGTACAAAGGTTG
>NW_021327889.1:0-499 GCF_001605985.2 Dendrobium catenatum | reverse complement strand
GCAAGACTGGACGATTGAAAATTGGCTTTTTGTCAAGGCCGATCTCACGATCGTCCTGGCCGATCAGTTCAAATCATGGGAAAATTGTCCTGACAATAGCCTTGGATACGAGCTGGCAGATATTTATCGTCCTGAAGTAACTTAAGGTTTTTGACAGGATCGTTCTAGCCGATCCTGCGATCATCCAGGACGATATGATCATATCAATCATCCTTAATTACTCCCTTGATTTCTTCATCAATTAAGGCATAATTTGATAATTTTGTCTAGGCCGATCCATGATCGACCTGGCCGATAATTTAAAAATACAGTATACCTTAATTGTCTATGGCGGCAACTTCTTTTATTTTGATCTTATCGTCCTGGCCAATACATGTATCATCCAGGCTGATATGTTAATGACGGCTGCCTTAATTAAGAATCCTTATTTAGACTTTCTATTTTAAGCCTGATCGTCTAGGCTGATAAAAAAATCGTCCTGGCCGATATGAGTAAAAAT
>NW_021327888.1:0-267 GCF_001605985.2 Dendrobium catenatum | reverse complement strand
TCATTTTAAAAAACTTAGATACATGCATGAGAAAAAAATATTTGATTTATGTTGTATTAAATAATTAAAAATATTGGATAGAATGTTTTCATTTAAATTTAGTTAAAATGAAGTTTAAGGTTTTGTGAGGGGAAGTTCATTTCTTAGGCTTCGTTTGGGACGGCTTTCTTGGTGCTTCTAAAAGCCGCTTTCTAGTACAATAATTTTAATTTTTGTACTAGAAAGCAGCTTTTAGAAGCACCAAAAAAGCTGTCCCAAACGAAGCCT
>NW_021327887.1:0-279 GCF_001605985.2 Dendrobium catenatum | reverse complement strand
CAGTGTCAAAACAAGCTGATTGATTGGGTTTGTGTTCACCTGGCCTTAAATTGATCTAACCCGGATTCAATCAACCCGACCTCAACTTATTAAGTAAATAAGTTTAAAACATCAACTTGAATTTGACCCACTAGTAATCCAAATAACCCAAGCCTAGCCCGATCAATTGTTTTGGTTTAATTTTTTATAAATTACTCAATATAAAGTTTATGATATTTAATAAAAAATATAAAGATTATACCCACAAGTAAAAGAATTTAAAGGGAAAAAATATTGAAC
>NW_021327886.1:0-301 GCF_001605985.2 Dendrobium catenatum | reverse complement strand
ATCTTGTAAGCCAACACTCTTCCTCCGAGATGGTCTCCACACACTCCTGAATGAACTTCTCGGAATGCGTAATCAACTTCTGAAGGTGGGAGACACTTGAGATACGGCCTGTTCAAGGCACATTTATACAACTCATCACTAATAATGGTGAAATTTATTGTTTGTCTCTGAATTCGTGCTGCATCCATGGGCTCTTCAAGTAGTACCCCATCCTATAAAAAAGATAAGATGGGTGATCCAAGATGCCTCTCTTGGTTCATCAATTGATTGTATAACCCACGGACCTTGAATACTTGGAAAG
>NW_021327885.1:0-290 GCF_001605985.2 Dendrobium catenatum | reverse complement strand
TAAAATAATGGGAAATTTATAAGTTTAATTTAGGAGTGGAGAACATGTGATAGCTTTGTTCTTATTTGAAATTGAAAATTGACATGAGTGGTTTTGTTCATAATTGGAAAGAAAATCATGATAGCATTTTTTTTTATGTGTGAAGGAATTAGAAAGTTTTAAAAAAGATGTGAAAGGGTGTTTGGCACCATTTTGTAATTGTTTAAAGGAGATTTATGTGTCTCTCTGAACGGTAAAAATATGTGTGTTTAAAAGGTGAAGTTTGTATGTGTATATGTATTGAAGAATGT
>NW_021327884.1:0-268 GCF_001605985.2 Dendrobium catenatum | reverse complement strand
CTGCTCTTTCTTGAAACATTCGGTGATCAGAATAATATATGCAAACCTGTAAGATTGTTTGATATTTTTGGATTTTTCTTCTGTCGTTGACTCTCTGTGTTGCAAAGATTAATGTTAATGTAAAACAGATTTGTATATTAATTTGTAGTATTTCATGTTATGATCCTCACCGGCTTACAGCAGCTAATATATCATATATATAATTAAAAAAAATCTTCAAATTATTTTGTATCGTGCATGCAAGTTTTGAACGGTTTCTCCTTCTCTT
>NW_021327883.1:0-443 GCF_001605985.2 Dendrobium catenatum | reverse complement strand
GTCAGGACCACTACCTAAGGCCGAACTTTCGTCGGACCACAACTCGACGCCAGAGTTCTGTCGGGGCACCGTATAATGCTGGACTTCTGTCAGGACCACCGATTGACGACATACTTCCACCGGACCAGCACCCGACGTCAGAGTTCTGCTGGACCACCATGTGACATTGGAGTTCTATCGGACCATCGTCTGACTCTGGAGTTCTGCCAAACCATTGCCGGACCACCGACTAAGGCTCAAACTTTCGCTAGGCCATTGGTATAAGTCAGAGTTCCACCAGACCACCGAATAAGGATTGGGCTTCCACCGGACCATCGCCTTGTGACAATGGTCTTTTTGACCCTTATCTTCTGCCGAGTGTAATCCTTCCAACCTTCATCGCCTATTACAATTATTTTATGTGTACTAATATTTTCGAAAATCAGTTAATCATTCACTTGCAA
>NW_021327882.1:0-881 GCF_001605985.2 Dendrobium catenatum | reverse complement strand
CGTGGGACATTTAATTAGGCTTAACAACCTAATTACTAGACTCAACAATGCCTGCTAACTAGGAAAGCAAGTCCACTCCACTTTTCACCCCACTAAGGACATTAGTACCTCTAGACCTTTAGAAGTCCTTCACATGGATTTGTTTGCACCCATTAGCACTACTAGCTTGGGAGGGAAAATCTATGGTTTGGTGATTGTAGATGACTACTCGAGGTTCACTTGAACTAGATTTCTTCCACATAAACATGAGTCTTTTGAGGAGTTTAGAATATTTTCCACTTAGATTCAGAAAAAGCTAGGTTGTGAGATATTGACCATCCATAGCGATCTTGGTTGAAAGTTTGAGAATGAAAGATTTGGATATTTTTGTGAGGACAAGGGGATTAGCCACAACTTCTCAGCTCCTAGGACCCCTCAGCAGAATGGGATAGCTGAAAGGAAGAACCGGACCTTGGTGGAAGCCATTAGAGCCATGCTTGTTGAGTATTCACTTCCAAAATACTTTTGGGCTGAAGCAGTTAACATAGCTTGTTATGTGTTGAATAGGGTGAATATTAGAGCCAAACTAGATAAGACACACTATGAGATCCCAATCTTTCCCACCTTTGTGTCTTTGGTTGTAAGGTTTTCATTCATAACAATGGGAAGTCTCAGGGAAAATTTGATCCTAAATCTGATGAAAGACTGTTCTTGGGATATTCTAGTGTTGGGAAGTCTTTTAGGGTGTTTAAAAAGAGGACTTTGATGGTGGAAGAGACTACACATGTAGTATTTAATGAGTCTGATCCTAAAAAGTCTGGAGTTGAGGATGATGATGATGTTGGAGAGATTACCACTGGAGTAAAAAATTTAGAGAAGGGAGTAGGTCACCAAAACATTGA
>NW_021327881.1:0-1234 GCF_001605985.2 Dendrobium catenatum | reverse complement strand
GTCCAGCCACAAAGACGTCGGAGGAGCGAAGTCGAGTCGCACGGAGGAGGTCGGAGGGAGAGAGTGAGAGCAAGAGCGGTAGAGAGTGAGAGAAAGTGGAGTTCTCTCGTTTCTTTGATACTTAACACGACAGAGAGCTCATCGTGGGATTAATGTCGAAGACGTGCGAACGACGTGCGGCCGACTTCCTGGACGTGCGGCTCTCAGGTACGAAATATTTTTTCTTTTTTTTTTATTAGATACGGGTCAACAAATTCGAGCTTAAGCCAAAGTATGTTTGTAAACCCCCCTAAAAATTTCTCAGCTATCGTCATCAATAATATGAATGGGCACAATCTCCTATAAAATCGATGCATGTGATCAACGGTAGCATCGATGCCCACCTAATTCGTCACTTGCCCTTATGAATAATATTGATCCACAGCTGACAAGGCCAGCGCACACATTTAACATTAGCTTTGATTTCCAACATCAACTCTATGATTTATAAGAGGGGGTTGAATGGGCGAATTATTACGTCCTATCACCTGACGTCCGGACATCCGATCTAGATGCGCCACGTCACCCAAATACACTGGGGCCCGGTGTATTTGGGTCACGTGGAGCTTCTGGATTGATGTACGGACACCGGACATAATAATTTGCCGGTGGAATGACATCATTTGTAATCTAACAAGTACATAATAGTATAATACTCATTATCAAGTAGCAGATGCTTTAAGTGAGCAAAGCAATTCAATAAAGTACTTCATGTGAATACTCTCAATGAGTGGAGGACTTCGTGAGTCTTTAGCCATGTACAATAATTTAGTGTGGATGATCGAGTTATGTCTAGCTCTTAAGCAATTCACCAATACGTACGTAGATGATTTGCTGCTTTGAAGGCTTTAGGAGATGATCAAGAAAATTCTTAGCGACCAAAATTTAGTGTGTACTACTTCATTAACTTGAATAAGATTAATATGAATGTTGTATACTGGCATATGTCTTCACAAGTATTTTAACAGGTAGTTGATGGGTTATAAGGAGAGGACTCACATCCGATGGGTCCCACAGAGGAATTTGTCGAAGAGAGATCAAACCCTACTTGCCTGGGCCTATGAAGAAAGGTAGCCCCACTCAGGGAAAAACGAGGGACCTCAACAACCAAGCAACTTGACATTTGCCTCATGGGATGAAGGAAACCTACATAGCAACTGTCACGACCCGACCCGACCGGGACGGATCCCGCCCG
>NW_021327880.1:0-742 GCF_001605985.2 Dendrobium catenatum | reverse complement strand
AAATTAGACTTGACCTAATTAGCTTATATGAGTCCCTGAGGCTAGACACTAGTTTCCTAGATTAGGTTTCACTAGGCAACCAAGCTGAATGATCAAGCTACTTCATAGTAGGTCAAATCTCTTATATACATAGAATTCCTCTACTCCAGCAACTCAATTTTATTTAAAGATTCTCTAACGGTCCCCATGTGTAAACCCTCCATAATGGTGATTTTTTATATTCCATATCACCTCCTTCTTTATACTCTACTCCACAACTATCTAAGACACTTGTATGCATCTTAATCTACCATTTGGATTAATCAGAGCTCTTGATTCCATCTTAATAAGTAGAATAGGAAATTTTTTAAAATTTAGTGATTTAAATTTTATTCTCACTCCAATGAATAAAATCTCAAGCTCTTGTTTCATTTTGCATCTATAGATCATTATATGGGGTTAATAAGTGGTTTTTTGGAAAGATTTGCTTTATTTGGGAATTTTAAATTAAAATTTTTATCTCAAAATTAAACACATCACCAATAATGATATATCTTTCTGGGATACAAAGATATTATTCATTAATGGGTTCAGACAATTAATATAAAAATTTCATCTAGATTATAATGGTAAAATTAAATGGAGAACTACATATGACCCTGAATGGTCAAATTTCATCTATAAAATATTTTTTGTGTACCCTAATGAGCCTTTGCGTATCAAGGCTAAAGCAAAAAATGGCATATAAATTTTTGGATATCTA
>NW_021327879.1:0-821 GCF_001605985.2 Dendrobium catenatum | reverse complement strand
TGGCCATGAAGGTGGATGAGGCGGTCCAGGTTGCTGCAGGTAGTGAAAATGTTGATTCTATCCCGGTGCTGATGGAAGCTCGTATTGAGTGCACGCAACCTGTTTGTGAAAATGCGAAGGTGGCTGGCAAAACTGGGTGCGCGGAGATGGCTAGCGAGAGAACCGTAACATTGGGTAATCTGTTCTCGGCTGTTGCTGGGAATCCTTGGAGGAAGCCGGAGGAACACATACCGACCCTCCATCCTGAATCACTTAACGCCTTCGCGGAAGATGGTACTACGATCAATCTCAATCTAGATCGGGTCAAGGCCAATATGGACATGCTGGACCGTGCGGTGGTAGGGAAGATAATTGGAAGAAGCACATCTTTCTTTGCCCTGAAAGCGGAGATACAACGGCAATGGGGCCATTTTGGTGAGTTCCAGATCACTATGCTTGGTCATGGGTGTTTTGTTTGCATCCTTACCACGGTGGAGGCGAGGGACGCTGTGTTGAGTGGAGGTCCCTGGTTTATTGGGGGAAGCTTGGTGGGCTTAGATAGGTGGTCGCCGGAGTTCTCCCCGGCTTCGATGGAGGGGCTGTCGTCCCCGGTGTGGATTAGACTGCCCAACCTCCCATTGCAATATTGGGATGAGTGTAACATTGCGAGGATTGCATCCAGGTTTGATACGCCGTTATGGATTGATGCGCAAACCGGCAGCTGGGGTCGACGCGAATATGCTCGGGTTTGTGTAAGGGTGAATTTGGCCAATAAGCTACTTGTGGGAGCTTGGATCAATGGCTAGAAAGGAAAATTTTACCAACCGGTTGAGTATGAGGGG
>NW_021327878.1:0-273 GCF_001605985.2 Dendrobium catenatum | reverse complement strand
GATATTTTATTTTTATTTTTGTGTTCATTGTATTTTTTTTTGTTTTGTTTTGTTGTTTTTGTTTATTTTTGGTGTGTATTTAAGTGTGACTTGTATATTTTTATTCTTTTTTGTTTTCTGTGTGAAAATGAAAATTTGTGAATGTGAGATCCAATTTAAATAAAACACCCTATAAATTGCTAAAAGGGAGAACACCTAATTTGTCACATTTTCATATTTTTGGTTGCAAGTTGTTTATTCATAATAATAGAAAATCTGCCTTAGAAAAATTTG
>NW_021327877.1:0-637 GCF_001605985.2 Dendrobium catenatum | reverse complement strand
TAATTAGGCTTTGTTTTCCCTTTCTATGCATTTTTAGTATTCTTCAAAAAAAAAAAAATTTACTAAATTCTAAAATACATCGCAAGCCAAATCCATTGTCGCAATCCCCTCATACTTTTCATGGATTGTTGCTGACAGCCGACTATCAACTCCTAATTTCAGAGGTCCACAACATCATTCGATATCACAAATCTATTATACCTGACAAATGATAAATTATTCTGTGCAGACATCGGACCGTTTGGAAATGAATGAGAGCGCGTCATGTTACATGGTACACAACATTACACAGCACTATTACACAACAAAAAAATGACATGATGCACACTCATTCATCTCCAGACGCCGTCCGAAATCCGCACATAATACTTAATCACTTAATCCTGACAAACAGTGGCAGAATTATAACTTTTTAAGTCGAAGTTTGGCAAAAATATCATCACAAACTGTAAAGAGGGGAGGCAGCTTCCATTATACACAAAATTAAAAGAAAATTTTTAACTTAAATCTTCACATAATATATAATTATAAGAGGATTTTTCAAATCAAAAGAAGTCATTGAATGAAGGAAGATCATAAGAAAATAAAAAACTCACTAGTTAGAAAGAAAGTAAGCATTTGATCACAGCCAAAGTAT
>NW_021327876.1:0-769 GCF_001605985.2 Dendrobium catenatum | reverse complement strand
TAGGACTACACCATGTACTTGGCACTGATGACAACGACGTGCAATAGACATACAGTCGTCAATCATTGAGGGCCAATAATATCCTAATCTCTTAATTTTCATCTTCATTTTAGGACCAGATTGGTGAGCACCACACAATCCAGCATGTACCTCGGTCACGATCTTTTGGGCTTCCCGTTTGTTAAGACAATGTAACCACAATTGATCAAAAGACCGACAGTACAAAGTGTCGTTTATTAGCGTATAGGAGAGAGCCCTTCTCTTGATCTGATCTGCAACAGATTTCTCTTGAGGGAGTTTGTTTTCTTTCAAGTTGTCAATGAAAGGTTTTCTCCAGTCAACTGTTTCATCATTAACAGCAAGAACAATCTCACCCTTAGAAGGAAAAATTCTATTGATGTATTCCAAGTCTATAGGAGATAAGATTTTGCGACCTTGAACTTCTATAGAGATTGACTCTTCTTCTATACAAGCTAACTCTTTTGCAAGTTTTGCAAGGGCATCCGCCATAGAATTTCTTCCACGGGGTACCTTATACAAAGTTACATTTGGAATTTGTTTGAGAAGCATCATAGTGTACTGATAGTATGGAAGAAGTTTAGGTTTTAAGACTTTGTAAATACCAGCAACTTGATTGATAATAAGTTGAGAATCTCCAAAGATTTTGATTTCCCCAATTTCCATTGATATTGCTAATTCTAAACAAGTTATTAGAGCTTCGTATTCAGCTTTGTTATTAGTGCAAGGCTCTAATAAATGATAAGAATAA
>NW_021327875.1:0-366 GCF_001605985.2 Dendrobium catenatum | reverse complement strand
TTTTTCTTTTCTTTTCCTTCTTCACCCTTTTTTTTTTAGGAGGCTTCCTCTATTTAAATCTTGAAATGATTATTTTAGTTGTAAAACCATCTTCTAAGTATAAGAGTAAAAGAAAATTAACACTCTTATACAAGAAAGATGGATTTTCAAATTGGACCCGATCCTATAGTATGAATAGACAACTTAATTGAGATAATTATAAAATAAATTCATCAACTCGCAAGATGCTTATGAGATGTATAACGATAAAAAGATGAATAAAACTTCCACCTACTCCAATTTCAATTTGACATAAATCTTAATTTAAAAGAAGTTATTTATGGATATCTTAATGGGTGAATCCAAATATGATAAATTTTTTATTAC
>NW_021327874.1:0-257 GCF_001605985.2 Dendrobium catenatum | reverse complement strand
TATATAAAATATAATTAAATTAAAATTTTATCAATTTAGATAATCTAATGAATGCATGAAACTGTTTCACATAATCACCGAGCTTCAAAAAATAATATTGTGTATTCGTTAGACTTCAAAAAATGATTATACATATTCTAAAATACGAAAATTTCGTATCTCCTATTTTTATGTATCTACTCATTTTTAAATTATTACAATGTTCGGCTCCTCTTAGGCTTCGTTTGGGACGGCTTTCTTCTTGCTTCTTAAAGTGG
>NW_021327873.1:0-256 GCF_001605985.2 Dendrobium catenatum | reverse complement strand
AAAGATCGGGACTGCTTTTGGTTTCTATTTTATATATGAAAGGTTTGTAATGTAGCAAAAAATAAAATATTTATGACTTGATATATATTTTTTACATTAAAATGGTGAAAATTGTGTTAATTTAGGCTTCGTTTTGAACGACTTTTTTCCTGTTTTTTAAAACGATTAGTAGTAAGAAAACCGTCCCAAACAAAATGTAAGTGTTACTTATCTCTAATTTTATTGCCTGTTTTGGCTAGAAAGAAAAAAAAAAAAA
>NW_021327872.1:0-265 GCF_001605985.2 Dendrobium catenatum | reverse complement strand
TCTATCTTGCTGAAAATCACGGTCCCACTTAATTCATTCAAGAGCTCATCGATAACTGGTATAAGAAACTTATCAGGTACAGTCTCCTTGTTGAGTGCTCTGAAATCTACACAAAAAAGCCAGTTGCCGTCCTTTTTCACCAACAGGACGGGACTAGAGAAAGGGCTGATGCTGGGTCTGATGATCTCTGCCTCCAGCATCTCTCTGATCAACCGTTCAATTTCATCGTTCTGGAACTGAGGGTAGCGGTAAGGACGTACACTGA
>NW_021327871.1:0-428 GCF_001605985.2 Dendrobium catenatum | reverse complement strand
GTGGAGGAGGAGGGTCAGACTGAGCACCCACTCTATTACCCTTACCACAGATGCGTTGGGCATGTGTTAGAGGATTGTTTTGTGTTCAAGGATAAGGTCGAGAGGTTGATGGCCACAGGACAGATACACCTCCAGGACAGCGACCTAGTGCAGCCTAGGGGCAAGGGCCCTCAGACAGTTCAGATGGTTTCCAGTCCCAGCCACAGTCCTAGTCAGACAGACAGTCAGGGCAGTAGTAGCAGTTTACCCCAGAGTTCTGAGGGAGAGTGGCAGCTAGCACTCTCCAAGAAGACCAGGAGGATGATAGACCGTGCAGTTCAGAGTTCAGAGGCAGTTGAGAGGAGGCCACCACAGGCCAAGTCGACAGTTGCCCCTGCAGTTACTACCCCAGCACTTGTACCTTCTTCTTCTTCTCTTTCTATTGTAGT
>NW_021327870.1:0-802 GCF_001605985.2 Dendrobium catenatum | reverse complement strand
TTTCAATTTCGTGAATTATCAACTGAAAGAAATTGCGAAAATGAGTTTTTTGTTTAATTTTTAAGAGGCGAGATAAGTTTCATTTTGAGTTAATTTAATCCCTGTCAAACAATCTTTGATTGGCTCTAGGAGTATAAATGAGTTGAGCAAATTCGTGTGTCAGCTCAAGCTTAGTTCGATAAATAGCTCCTGAGATGAGGTCATGAACTAATGTGCAAATTTGAACCAATCATAACTTAACTTATTAGCTCTCAAATCGGCTCATTTAAAAAATACATTAGTAAATATGGTTCTGGCATCTAGGCCGCTTGGGTTCTGGCTTCGGAAGTGGAGTTTTCGAGTGACCGGGAGGAATGACGATCAATATGCCATTCTAGGGTGGAGGTGGCGGTGCTGCTACTGCAACGGGTTCGATGATGGTGCGCTACTTTTCTAGGAAACGCAGCGACGATGCGTGAAGGATAAGCTCTAAGGTTCCAAGTAAGCAGGCCAAGGCGATCTCCAAAAGTCTCTACAAGGTTATTAAACAACACAGCCCTATCTCCGTCGCTAACACATTGAACCTCGTCAAGGTTAATACATGCAATCCCTTCTATACTTGAGCCTTATGTTTGGATTTGGAATCTGTTGCTCACTCGAGATTTGTGGTTGCTTCGAGATGCTTAGCATTTTGGCTTACCTCAACACCCAAGAGAACTTTCCGAGGACGTTCAAGCGTAATTTTGAAGGGGATAAGTATGCGAAACGTTTGGTTGGTTTAGAGTAATGTATTTTGATCACAATATATTGATAGACATGTTTT
>NW_021327869.1:0-271 GCF_001605985.2 Dendrobium catenatum | reverse complement strand
TATAACAAACTGAATGTCTCAGAAATACTAACCCAATGACACTAAATTCGACTCAATCCGAGCCCAAATGGGTTCAAATCAAGGGTTCAAAGTTCTATTGGAGGGAACGATTTTCAAACATGACGTGCTTATAGTAGAATCAAGCGGCTTGATGAGATGAATCCAATGTGCCCAAGATCACTGAATTCTAACATCACTAACACATTCAAATGTCCATCAAGCGGTCCACGATCAAGGGATTCAACATCGGCCGTCCATCCAAGCCACTACT
>NW_021327868.1:0-241 GCF_001605985.2 Dendrobium catenatum | reverse complement strand
CTGGAGATATTTTGAATAGGCAAAACCCTAGGGAAAAGGCCTGATTCGAATTCCTACACTCTCTCACTCACCTAGAGCTCTTCCAGCATAACTCTTTGTTCGTTTGAGCTCTACCTTACTTCCTCGACGCCTCCCCACCCAAATCCCGCCGGCCAAAGTCTCTTCCGGCGATCTTCCGGCGAGCTCACATCCAATCCATCCAAGGCTTTTTCTAGGCGATTCGTGGAGCGTCGGAGCTAGG
>NW_021327867.1:0-234 GCF_001605985.2 Dendrobium catenatum | reverse complement strand
CTTGCAAATTTCACAGAGCTCAAAAGAATTAATAAAAGAATTAAAAAACTTCAAATATACAGCTGCAACATTATAATATAGTATTAGCTTTAACTGCAGAATATAAGAAGTTGGCAGAGCTAGTATATTTCAAACAAGACTATAAATGCAGAAAACGGAAAATATGAGTTGAACTATATTGAAAGGATTTAACTTGAAAAAAAAAAAAAACAATATATAAATGCTTGGACATTG
>NW_021327866.1:0-299 GCF_001605985.2 Dendrobium catenatum | reverse complement strand
AGCTATGCATGTGACTTGTTATCAAGTTTTATTTTTTTTATGGAAATTTATTAATAGGTTACTTAGATAAGCTAATTTTTTTATTTTAGGGGAAATTATATATTATGTGTATAATTTCCTCTTAATTTAACTTAGTGAAGGACTGCATGTTAAATAGCAATCATTGGTTATAACTTGTTTTTTTTTTCTACTTTTGCTCCTTTTTAATCATTGAAGGAGGCTTTCCATCAATGCTTTTTAGTTTAATAATACTAAAATGTTACTAAATTTTGAATTATATGTTGAAAAATATGAAATTA
>NW_021327865.1:0-224 GCF_001605985.2 Dendrobium catenatum | reverse complement strand
TGTCCCGAACCCGAAATTTTTGGGTCGGGTTCGGGTCGGGTTCGGGTCGAGTTTTCGGGTTGGGTCCAATATTGACAGGTCTAATTTTAAATATGTATTCAGAGATCTCGGCATGCAGCGTGACGTCGACCCGAATAAATATTTAAAATTCCCCCAGTCTGATGGGGGATTTTGAAATGCATTCTTGCTATACAAGAGAATTTTAAAATATAAGCATGTATTGA
>NW_021327864.1:0-1235 GCF_001605985.2 Dendrobium catenatum | reverse complement strand
TTAATGATGATTTCAATCATCATTAATACCTACCTAACTTAGCCACCTATATGAAGTAGTTTCACATTCATAAGCTAATTTAATAATCTCAAACTTAATTCTTCTTCTCTTATAAATAAACCCTAGTCTCTCTCTCTCTCTCTCTCTCTCTCTCTTTATATATATATATATATTGTATAATTTCACTATTTACCCAAATTAACCTATTATAAATGCCTAAATTAGTTTAAAATAAACTTAACTTTCGGATTTAATCTAAAGCCCTAAATTTGGAAACCAAATTTTCGTTAATCTCTTTATTTTAGCATACCAAATCTTCTCAATCATTTAAATAAATAACTAGGACTTTCTATTATCGTATTTAATTTAATTAGAAATTAGAAAAAATAATATTTTGTGAAAAATACCAAATTTTCACCAATAGAACCTTCCTAAGACCCTTAAGAATAATATTTGTTAAGAAATTTTCATAAAAATCAACATTTGGAAAAATCCTATTTTTTTGAAACTTAAAAATTTTGGGTAAAACTTAAAATTTGTGGTTAGAATCCATCATTAAACATTCCGTGTTATTCTTATAAAATTTTACATTTTGCATAAACCCTAACATTTCATCTTAAGAAATTTAAACGAAAAGGAGGAAATCTTTGTTTAGGAACTTACTTTCTTCTTCCCCAAGCCTTCCCCTTCAATTTCTCTTGAAACCACGGTCGGAAAACCGCCCTAGCAGCCACCGTCACCTTGCTCCCGCCGCCCTCTTTCCATCTCTTGAGTTCGTCCGAATAGGGAGGCACGAAGGAAATGAAAGGGACCGAAAGATTTCGGTCCCTTTTAGGTGTTTTGGGCAGTTAGGGGCAAAAAGACGCATGTGTCCTCACATGCATAAACTCTCTCTTAAGAGTTAAGAGGGCTACTTAGTCATTTGTCCATTAATAAACTTTGTCGATTTTTTTAAACTTCTAAACCGTGCATAAATTACTATAAGTTCTTTATATCAAATCGCTCGAAATTTCACGTAGAATTTATAAAAATTATTTCGTCAAATTCTGACAACTTCAAAAATTTGTCTATTCTCATCGTTGTGCATCGAAATGCGTGCAACGCTTCCGATCGACATTTTTTCGGGTTTTACAAACATTATGCACCATAAAGCATTGTAGGTCTCACTACCATCTTATAGAGTTTTCCCTTAAGTTTAAGAGGGACTTTTCTATCACACAACAAGCCCGATGCAT
>NW_021327863.1:0-227 GCF_001605985.2 Dendrobium catenatum | reverse complement strand
AAGAAAACTTATTTGGTGTGGAAACCTAAGATGCATATATCTAGATATATCATACATGCATCTATTTATAAATTGCTAAAAGGAGAACCCAAACTTGTTTGGGTTCCTAGGTCTAATATTTAATAATTTTGTAGGTGGGTCACTCTCACACAAGATCTCGTGAGAGCATTGTTGGTGGAATTTTGAAAAAATGTTTTGAAAAATATTAGTTTTCTTTGGGAATTTTA
>NW_021327862.1:0-398 GCF_001605985.2 Dendrobium catenatum | reverse complement strand
AAAAGTTGACTTGCTAATCTAGGCCATTTTCTGGAAACCTAATATTTTTAATAAATACTAGATCCTAATTGGAGTCTAATGTAAGTGTGTTTACCTAATTTGGAGTTTTCTACAATTAGTTATGGATTTTTAAAGATCGGGTATTTATGGAATTTCTAAATTAACTAGGAAAGGGGCGATTTTACTGTTTTGATCCAAATGAGCTCCAAACTGATTGGAATCACTCCCAAAGGTCAGTAATAACCAGAGAAAGTGTTCCCAAGTGTTTGGAGAAGATTTGGAATTTTGAATAATTTTTAATGATTTATTAGGGGCAAAACGGTAATTTACACCTATGGTCAAATTAGGAGTCAACCTAAAGTCAAACTAAGGAGCCCTATTTATCTAAGGTCAAGGAT
>NW_021327861.1:0-299 GCF_001605985.2 Dendrobium catenatum | reverse complement strand
TTCTATTTTAGAAGGGTTAATTTCGTTACCACGATGTCGCACTACAAATTCTAGAAACGACTCTGAAGTTACACAAAATACACACTTTAGAGGGTTCATTTTCAGATTGTAACGATGCAATCATTTCATGACAAGTCTCAGATCATTTAGGTGATCTTCCCTTTCACGACTTTTGATAACCAGATCATCGACATAATACTCCACTTGATTGTGGATGAGTTTTTCAAAAATCTGGGTCATTGCTTGCTGGTAAGTTGCACCGTCATTCTTAAATCCAAAGGGCATAACCTTACAACAAA
>NW_021327860.1:0-262 GCF_001605985.2 Dendrobium catenatum | reverse complement strand
ATTTAAAACTTAAATTCTTAACTATTTAAATAAAACTTTAGTACAATAATAGCATCAAACTTTTGTCCCACTACCTGGTATACACTACATGGGATCGGCTACATGAAACTTTTTTCTTAATTGTGTCATGTTAAAAGTCTATTCTCATTTAAATCTAATGAAAATATCATTTCTAATATTTTTCTAATCAAATCTTTTTAGGTTTATCTCTACTTTTATTAGCAAGTAAAATCTAATTCCTCTAATTTCCTAATCGGGCGAT
>NW_021327859.1:0-372 GCF_001605985.2 Dendrobium catenatum | reverse complement strand
TTTAGAGAGAGAAGCTCTGTGGATGACTAGAGGGGGTATCCCTAGGTCACCTCCTCCAAATGGGGGGAATGCTGGCGGTAAAGGTGGACATTCCGTCCAGATCTCCTGGGTTTGGCCGGTTCTCGGCCACCTCCGATAAGAGCGCGGCTCAACTTGGGGCTCGGGAGGAGAAAGGGGTTAGGACGGTCGGTTCTTCTCGCCCTGGTTAGGAGAATTTGCACGGCTATGCCGGTGCGAAGACCACTCTTAATCCGATGGCTACTGCCTTGGATGGCCAGATCCAGTCCACAAAGTTCCCGCATATTGAGGGGAAGGTTGCTATGGGGATTCACCTTCGATCGTAAAGCCAACTGCTGTACGTGAACTTATTAT
>NW_021327858.1:0-263 GCF_001605985.2 Dendrobium catenatum | reverse complement strand
TGGTGAGTAGTTAGAAGGCGGGACCCACTTCTAAGTATTCTTATCATCATAACCTTCAGAGAAAAGGCTTGGCTAGGTTCGGTTGAGTGAAGAGAAAAGTCGTGAGTTTTCTTTTGCCAGGAATCCTGAAATTTCTGTTTCGGACAGAAGCTTTCAGAGGACGACTTCTCCCGGGACTGTAGCAAGAATCGCAAAACTGTAAAAGAAATTCGCAGGAAGGCTTGCCCGGGACTGTAGCAAAAGTCGCAGAACTGCAAAGGAAA
>NW_021327857.1:0-1130 GCF_001605985.2 Dendrobium catenatum | reverse complement strand
AAGGCTTTACTTAGAATTTTACTAATGAAATGTATACATAATTTTTTTTTATTTGCTCTTTTATATATTAAGTTTGTCCACCCTAAAAATAAAGACTGGATCCACCCTTTTTTATGTCAGCACATTTATAATATTAGGAGCGCATTGCAACAAACATTTAGAATTACATCACTTGTTCACAATTTAAATACTCCTTTTATGTGTAAATAACCATAAAAAAATGAAATTAAAAATTACAAATGTTTCTTTCATCAAATAATGAAAATTATTCAATGCATGCCACATATCACAATACATTTAGAATCATATACACCTTAAAAATTTTACAATCTATTACAAATATTCTAATCCCTTAAAATTAGAATAAATATTTGAGTGCCACCACAGAGATCAGCAAGATTGACAAGGAGTGCACCATTGAGATCTTTGCAGCTGAATTAGGGAGAATCAATGGCCGTTGATTCTCCGGAGTGTCGTTAATGGACGGTGGAGATGCTATCGCAGATGGTGTTTGTGATGATGTAGTAATGGGCGGCGGTGGTGAGTCCACGTTAACAGAAGCTACAGCAAGAAAAATAAAGACAAAATAGAAATGATGAGATTGAATCTCAGCAATCCAATGTTGATCCTACGGCTATTGTAAAAGTGTAGATATCTTACGAAGAGGGGGCTGTGGGGGGAGCGGAGGAAGCGAAGGAGCATAGCTGACTGGCCCTGCAAAGTAAAGCTATATTAAAATTTGATGCATTAAGATTTTGTTTGGAATAGCTTTTTTATTATTCTGTAAAATTATTATAGTAAAAGAAATTTTTTAAAATTGTCATAGAAAGCAACTCTTTAATAAAAAATATTTTAAAAGCTGTAATTAGCGGTCGGATAAGCTGTTCCAAACAAAATTTATATAAAAAATAATATAGTTGTGTACCTGGGCCTGGAAGAGGAGCTCCAACAGCTGCAAACAAATGAAATCCAACATTATATAAACAAACATAAAAATTAATAGCTATATTTTAATAACGAGTGATACTAATAATTAAGAATTTATTTATCAAAAAAATGGATTTTTATTGAATTTAATGCATTTATATGAACATATATATCTCAAATAAAATTAGAGATCCAGGGTGTGT
>NW_021327856.1:0-233 GCF_001605985.2 Dendrobium catenatum | reverse complement strand
TCTCGGTAGGGAGATGGCTCGGGTCCAAGTGTTTTTGGCTACTTTGGGTTAGCCTAACTCCTAACCCAAGCTAGCCCAAGGCATGGGCTGGCTAGAGGAGGTGTATTGAACCTAGGGCCACCTATGTGAGGTGTTGGTCAAGTTTAATTGGGCTTAGGTTGAGATTTGGCTCAATCCCAAGTGCTTTTGGGCACTGTGGGCTAGCCTAACTCTTGACCCAAATGAGCCCAAGG
>NW_021327855.1:0-307 GCF_001605985.2 Dendrobium catenatum | reverse complement strand
GGTTTGCTTTTGTTCATGGTTCCCTCCTTTTTGAGATATTTTTTTTGTACTTTTGATTCAGTATGTTACACTGTTGTTTAAGTAGTTTTAAGATATTTTTTTTGCACTTTCGATTATGTATGTTACACTGCTATTTTTTAAATTTTTATCATAATGTTTTGTCATTCTCAAAAAGAGGAAGATTGTTACAAATTTAGGTCTATGAACTATGTTTTGATGATTGGCAAACACTCTTACTTGTCTTGGACTGTCTTTTACTACTAACTTTTTAGGAATAAAAAATCAGACGGAAAAATGGAGCCAGCTC
>NW_021327854.1:0-1584 GCF_001605985.2 Dendrobium catenatum | reverse complement strand
GCTGGTGCGACCTGCGAAGGTGCAAGCGCAAGCATGGTCATGGTGTGGGTGTGAACTTGAGCATAGAGGGCTTGCTACGGAGTTCGAGCAAGTGCGAGGGACGGTGGGAGCGATGCTAGTGGTTGCGAGAGCGGGATTGCTGTAGGCCTTGGGTGACCTGTCATTTTTGGATTGATTTCTGGTTTCCATGTCAACTCTAATATGAACCGATTTTAGAAACTAGTCAGAAAATGAAACCCAACCCGACCCATCTAGCAAACAGGTTGACCCGAACCCATAATTTTTATGGTTGGATCTGGGACAGGTTATTGACACCCCTACCTTCTTTCACGTGCCATATTGGGTTTAATAATGTCAAGATTAGACGACCTCAGTTATTATTATTATTATTTTTAGAGATATGTGGTTGATCATATACTAATTTGGGTGCATAGATCAGTACCAATGCACCATTGAGCTGGATTAAAATAGATACACATATATGAAAAAGTAGTTATTATGTAAAAATAGAGTTGAATTTAAAAATATTGTTAATACTTTTTTTGAGATTTAAAAATTTAGAAATAAAAAAAAAACATTTTCAAATTAATTTTTTTTACTTGGAATATACTTTTCTATTTTTAAATCTTGAAGATAAAAAATTAGGAACATAATTAAAATAAAACTAAAGAATAATGATTGATGTATTCTCAAAAAATTATCTTGATCAAGCACGAATCTCGAGGCAAAATCTAGCTGGAAACTTCAAAAATTAAAATCAAGAGCATTCGAACTTCGATTTCAGCGAGCTTATAAACAAACTGAGAGTCTCGGAAATACGAAACCAACGACACCAAATTTGACCCAATCCGAGCCCAAATGGGTCTGAATCAAGGACTCAAAGCGCTGTTGGAAGGTTCAAACCACAATTTGAGTTACCAAACGGTCTCCGATTTTAACGAGCTTATACTCGAATCGAGCGGCTCAATTAATGAGAAGAATCCAACGATTCCAAGATTGACAAATTTCGACATCATTAAGACCTCCAAATATCTAACGAACGGTGCATAATCGAAGGGTTCGATATCGGCCGTCCATTCAAACCACTCCCTATTCGCCCCTGATCTCACACCTATTTACAAGCCACGCCACTCCAGAAAAACTATAAATAGTCCCTCATTCTTCACAAAGGGGACTCAAGTGAAGAGAGAGAAGAAGAATAGAAGAAGAGGAGAAATGGGAAAAGGAGAATCCTCTCCTCCTCGACCACCGTCGGAGCTCTTCCCGCCGCCTGAATACGCCGGGATTCTGCGTGATATTGGGGAGAACGCATGAATTCTACCCAACTTTCATGTGATGCTGAAATTCTTCCCAATTTACAACAGAGTTCCCTCTTGATGCCAAAACTCCGCCCAAGTGAAGCCGGAGTTCTCCTCTGCACCAACAGACGTCGGAGTTCTACCCGACATCGGACCTTCACTCTTTGCCAAATTTATACCCGACGCCAGACTTCTTCTGGTTATCAAACTTCGCTGGACGTCTACGCGAAGTTGGATTTCTTTCCATTGTTGGACTTCTACCTGACGCTGTCCTTCTGATCTTCGG
>NW_021327853.1:0-455 GCF_001605985.2 Dendrobium catenatum | reverse complement strand
TCAATATCCCTTGAATCTGTCAAAGGCAAATTGCTTATGAAATACCTTGTGGCAAATAATACTTTAGTATTTTAAATAAATATTACTAATTAATTATTAACATTATGTCAGAACTTACTCTAAGATTGGCTCAACTTCTTCACAGTTCAGTAGTACATATAAATTTGCTGTATTTATCTCTAAATCGTTAAGATATCTTACAACACATTTGCCACTAGGCTTTCCTTGCCTTCTAAATACTGATAGTGTAGCATGTGATTATTCTTCTACATCGAAGTACATGTAACGACCAATTTTTGTTCTTGTACTCCTTACATGTGGCTCAAAATAGTAGGAGTAAAAGTGAGTTGTTTCTTGAGACAAATATGCTTCACATATCGATCCTTCTGGTCGTATTTTACTCTTAACATATTTTTTCCAACTTGTTCAAATATCTATTAATCAATTACAATCAT
>NW_021327852.1:0-306 GCF_001605985.2 Dendrobium catenatum | reverse complement strand
AGTAAAGTGGCCGGGCACCACTGACAACAACCCGGATCCTAAGCCTAATAATGACGCAAGTAATTTTGAGTGGGATACTCTCAATCTTCAAGTCTTTAGTCTTGCCCTTATTTGGACTCCTTTCCTTCAAACTCCTTGGATTCTTCGCAGCAAACTACCCAAATGGATAAGAGGGCACCTCCCCCTTAAGGGGAAGGCCACTCTTTCCTCTTTGGGAATAAGAGAAGTGTGATCCAAATTTGGATTCCAAATGGAAGAAGGAATTCTTTCCAAAAGGGCATCCTTTCCTCTTTGGAATCCAAGCAT
>NW_021327851.1:0-1887 GCF_001605985.2 Dendrobium catenatum | reverse complement strand
AATAGATAGTGTATATATATAAATACAAATTCTTTTTTATGTAATCTACTTTTTTTAACAATAAATGAAATATTGAATATGGCACATCTAAATTGTATAGAGGAATTTAAATAATAAAATATTGAGAATTTTAATTTTATATGTCTCCATAATTAAAAATATATATATTATTCATTAGTGCTATTGAATACATATCCAAAAAAAATATTTTGGATCAAAATATCCTTCTATATTTATTATAGATCTTAATTAGAGCAAATGATTGTTGGTACAAATAAGTATTTCCCTTGAAAATATTATAGATCTTATATACAAAATTACATTGATTGATAAGAATCAAATAGATGTAGTATCAAGAAAAAGGCCAATAATAATGTCACAAACCAAGAAATTTTATCAAAATTTAAAATTTAGGTTGTCCGTTTTGCACAACTCTTCATACAAGCTCATGAATAGCTCATACTATCATTAAAATCATGAGAAAACACTTATGAAGTATATTTTAAGAACTCTTAATGAGAAAGTGGGCTATGCGAGTCAATCGAGCAAAAAACTTTATAAATTATTTGATATTAGAACCAATCTATTTACCTTATTTAGCTTATTTGAATTATCATGTTTTTAGAACTTATAATATTTATTTTATTTCGATTATTTTCATTCTTTTGTATTAATAGAAGTCATCAATCAATATAATAACATTTTGTTGGCTCTTTAAACATTCCAAAATTATATAGGCTTTAAAATTGTTTATAATTAGGATATTATTTTATATTTTGTACTTCATTGAATAAAAAATATTTTTGAAAAGTTTTCTAGCACAAAATTATGCTCTTTTTTTAGTAACTAAAATATATATTTAATCAAAAAATTTGAAAAAAAAATTCATATTTTTGAAAACTGAGATAGGTATAATATGACATATCTCTATTCAGACAACTTTCCCAACTAGATTGAAGACTAAAAAATATCTAAAGCTGCTCAAAATCTCCTCTTTCCATAAAAAACCCCTCTCTCTCTCTACTCGGCTACATGAAAAGTGATTTATTATATATTTAAAGTGTGAATAATGTCCTAGCATAATTGTGCTACCACCTAGAGTGCGACGCTAGTTCATTTCCTAAATTTCAAAACTACAATGTTAAAACCTCACTATTTGACACCTTGATGCTTTTGAAGCACTGTAGCGCTCGTACACTGAACATTGTGGAGCTCAAATAGTAAATTTAAAAAAAAAAATCCAAATGCACTCCAATCCCTTCAGACTCATTTTAGAACACATACAAACTTATTTCACTTACCAAAGTACTTCCAAACATCTAGAAATTGGTTAAAAACACAAAATTATAAATCTTTATCTTTTTCCAATTCACGTCAGAACAAGTTAATTCAGATGTTGAACCGGGAGGTGTTGTAATAGCTATTATTTCGACTTTGCTAATTTTTTTTAGTAATTATAACAGTAAATCATAATACGTCTTCGCCATAATATTTTGATTATTTAGATTCTGAGTAATGTATATGATTTTTGGGAATGAATATAAATGTGTACATGAATGTTTTAAAATATAAAATATGTTATGTTGTTTGATAGATGACATTAGATAGTTATGGTTGTTGTTTATTAATAGATAAGAATTATTCTTCCAATTTAGATTCTAGGGCATCACAATTGGTATCAGAGCACAGTTGTTAGAAAAATTAAATTGTCACTAGAGTTGTAGGACTTGATTGAGAGTTTGGTATGATAGGTAATTTAAGGTGCATTAGTTTGCATATATAATTGAATGTCATGTGATAGAATAAGATGCATGACTATATGATTTTTGATGAATTTTGATTTGATTTTAATTAGATTTGAGTTTTGATTGGACAGATTTAGTTTGT
>NW_021327850.1:0-351 GCF_001605985.2 Dendrobium catenatum | reverse complement strand
GGTTGAAGAATCTTTCCTCCAAATCGGCTTTCAATTGACCGACTTCACCTTCCAAGACGTCAACCTTCTTTCCGGCCATCGTTCTTCTCAAGATTCATGAAGATCTTTTTCCGGAAACGAAACTTCTGCTGAAATTTCAAAATTTCAGCCGCCGACGGTCCCAGAAACGATGCTATGATACTAATTTGATAGGAAATACTTGAGTTTGCAAGTAACCTAACCAAAATCGGCGAACCAATAGCAGCCAAATGGCTGTCCACAGCAGGAAAACAGCAGAAATCTGCTGTTTACAGCAGAAAAATAGCACTTGTCCAGGAAAATCTGAGAGAAAACTCAAGAAGAAACTTGGAT
>NW_021327849.1:0-212 GCF_001605985.2 Dendrobium catenatum | reverse complement strand
TATATCGTCCGCGCCGATCTCAGGTCCTGGCCGATCTCACGATCATCCCGGCCGATTAGTTTAAAATCGATTTTAATCGTCCTGATCATCGCCCTGATTTGGTGCTGGCCAAAGTCAATCATCCAGGCCATCGTCCTGGCCGATCATTAGATCATCCCAGACGATGTGATCATATAAATCAGCCATTAATGATTTCCAAATAATACCAGATC
>NW_021327848.1:0-293 GCF_001605985.2 Dendrobium catenatum | reverse complement strand
TGAACCAAACTAATATTAATTTGGTGATCTTCTTTTCACTTTTATTTTTATGCACTTTACAATTTTTTGGTTAAAAAATCTTTTTAGATATTCATATCTAAAAAAATTGCATACTCAAAGATCGTTGCTAATATTTTCTATAAATAGTTTTAAATAATATAAGAACCTTTTTTTTTAATTACCAATTCATCTCCCTCTTGGTTAGCCTTGGGACAGTTCAATAAATTCTAACAACTTACTCGAACTTTCATAATGTCGGGTAGGTGAGGTTGTATTTGGTTTATAAGATTTAA
>NW_021327847.1:0-252 GCF_001605985.2 Dendrobium catenatum | reverse complement strand
AGTTGAACTTCTACCCGACGTCGGACTCCTCCTTGTCATCAGACTTATGCTCGTTAGAAGACTCCTACGCATCGTCGGACTTCTGCTCGCTAGCAGACTTCTCCTTGTCGTCGGACTTCTCCTCGTCGGCGGACTACTACTCGCCAGCAAACTTCCGCCTAAATGGCATTCAAATCCCGTAGGCTTCTGCACGCGACGAGGGTCGCTATTTGAGTAAAAAAAATTCCAAACTCGCAAATAACGGAAGCCTCA
>NW_021327846.1:0-252 GCF_001605985.2 Dendrobium catenatum | reverse complement strand
AAAGTACAAAAATTTACAAATTCGTTGATCGACACAAGATCGATTGGCGATATTCATCCATATACAATCCAAGAGCAAATGGCTTGGCGGAGGCCTTCAACAAGACGCTGGTGAAATTGTTGAAGAATATTCTCTCCAAGAACAAAAGAGAGGAACCTATCGGATCCAAGAATCAGTCTGGCAGAGTCGCTCCCGCAAATCCTGCTCCGTACCTCGTATCCGTCGAAGATACCCGCAAATCCTGCCGAAGTC
>NW_021327845.1:0-293 GCF_001605985.2 Dendrobium catenatum | reverse complement strand
AATAATATGCTTATGCTTACTCTCGGCGGTCCCGAGCTTACTTCTTAGATCGTTAGATTTACTATGTGAGCCTAAAAATTTTATTATAATTTCAAGTAAAATTTTATCGTGTCCTTACAAAAAAAAACACTCCGATCGTATCTAGGCTAAAATAAAACACGGCTTACAAGGGCCCTAAAAAAAGTTACTGCATAAACAATATAAACAATCAAATTAAATTATCTAAAAATATAATGTTTAATGTACATATAATTATACCCAGAATTTGCAGAAAAGTAAAGTGGTCGGGCACC
>NW_021327844.1:0-519 GCF_001605985.2 Dendrobium catenatum | reverse complement strand
GCTTATATCCTCTTTCAAGAGAAATGAGGGGTTTATTTATAGATTTCTTGATTGGCATGACCGGTAAATAGGTGAGAGATCAAGGGTAAATGAGGAGTGGTTGGATGGACGGCCTATACTGAATCCCTTGATCATGGACCGTTCGTCAGATATTTGGAGGCTTTAATGATTTCAGAATTCAGTGATATTGGGCTCGTTGTATTTGTTTTGTCGAGTCGCTCGATTCGATTATAAGCTCTTCATATTTGGATATTGTTTGGTAACTCAAAAACTGGTACGAAGCTTCCAATAGCGCATCGGGTCCTTGATTTGGACTCATTTGGGCTCGGATTGAGTCGAATTTAGTGTCGTTGGGTTCGCATTTCTGAAACGCTCAGTCTGACTGTAAGTTTGCTGAAATCACAGTTTAGGTGATCTCGGATTTAATTTGTGAAGTTTCCGGCCTAATTTTTCCTCTAGATTAGTGCTCGATTAGGATAAGTTTTTGATGATATATCAAGTATAAACTTTTTAATTTTT
>NW_021327843.1:0-273 GCF_001605985.2 Dendrobium catenatum | reverse complement strand
AGTGTACAAGAGGATATGTATTTTCCAGAAGATGATGAATCAGAGCCTGATATCACTTTGCAGATGGAACAGGTGAGTTTGCGCAGTAACTTTGAATCAGCAGATGAATCTCCAGATGAGGTAATGATTGATTCTAAAGACAATGCACCATTAAATGAGTTCGACCAAGAGGAAATTGCCCAAGTGCAATTGAGGAGTGGTAAAACACTACCATCTCCGCTTAACAAAGGAATCAGTGATAAAGACAAAGGGAAGGAGATTATCGTCAATGAA
>NW_021327842.1:0-241 GCF_001605985.2 Dendrobium catenatum | reverse complement strand
TTTGATTGTGAGGGAATTAAGAAGTTCCTAATCAAGAGGAAACTATTTAGGAAGGTGATAGGAATTACTTAGTTCACAAGTAATTCTAATCCAAACCAATAAATTTACAGCAGCAAACTGCTGAAAACAGCAGGAAAACAGGGAAATCTGAGAGAAAACGCAAGAAACGACTTGTATTTCACTAGCAATGAAAGCAAAACAAATAAAGATACAACGTTCTTCGATTCGAGAGGAAGAACAA
>NW_021327841.1:0-263 GCF_001605985.2 Dendrobium catenatum | reverse complement strand
TAGGAATATTTTGTGATTGTGTCTCTTTCTCTAACCTTTTTAGTTGCATAGTTTTCTTCTCTAATCAAAAATCTATCTCAAGTTAAAGATTGATTATGGAATTACGATCTTGTCTTAAGCTTGCTTAAGCAAATCTATCTTATCCTTATAATATTTAAAGTTTTTTTTTTCACATCAAAATTTCTCGTTACTCTTGTCTTTAATTATTAATTCTGCTTGTGATAACTCTTCCTTTTGTTAGAGAGAGTGCTCCTATTCTCTAA
>NW_021327840.1:0-409 GCF_001605985.2 Dendrobium catenatum | reverse complement strand
TATGACTTTACTTGATGAATTTGATGAGTAAAATAAACATCATTGTGAATTAGTTGAAAAGCATGATGCATTAAAAGTTTCAAACACATCACTTGAATCTAATTTCAAGAAGTCTAAAGAGATGGAGAAAAGTTTGAGGATTGAGAATGAGGTCTTAAAAAGCACAAATTTGAAGATTCAAAATGAATTAAATACATGCTTGGGTGTGGAAACCCAAGGTGCATGATTCATATTGGGTGTGGAAACCCAAGGTGCATGATTCACAGCATACCACACATGCATTGCATTCTACTCTTCATAAGAATGAACCCAAACATGCTTGGGTTCTTAAATCTAACATTTGATAATTTTGTAGGAGGGCTCTCACAAAAGGCCTCATGTGAGTATGTGGTACCTGGACAGTGGATGC
>NW_021327839.1:0-208 GCF_001605985.2 Dendrobium catenatum | reverse complement strand
GGATGGTTCTAGACTCTCATAGTGTCCCCTACTTCTCTTCTCTTAACTCCATTAATAACTGTTTAATCTTGATCCATTCCCTTTTGATTTTCCAAACTTAATTCATTTTTTATATCACTCCTAGAAGATCTTACAAAATTTCATCACTATTTTAATCGAGAGTTTTCATAAGGGACTTTGTCTCTCTACGATATAATTAACTACGAGG
>NW_021327838.1:0-305 GCF_001605985.2 Dendrobium catenatum | reverse complement strand
TGAACTTGCCATCCACCAAAAGCACATAGAGAAAAAAATACTGCATTCACTACATAAATTACAAACACAAAAAATTCTTCTCTCCACTCTCACAGCTACAACGCTACATGCCAAAGCCTTAGCCTCAAACCTATTCTTCCCCCAACAAAAAACAAAATCTTAAGAAATTACAGATCTTTAAATAGTCTAACAAGCAGAACAAATATCTGATTCAGTAGAAAAATCATCAAAGTCATCGCTGTGGCATTCCGGAATCTTCCAGCTCTCAGCTTCTTTCCAGGCTTCCTGCCACCTATTTTTCTCGA
>NW_021327837.1:0-212 GCF_001605985.2 Dendrobium catenatum | reverse complement strand
CCCCCCTCTTGGCGCATCTAGCAATTTCAATTGGTATTAGAGTAATTTCAATTAGTATAGAGCAATTTCAATTGGTATCAGAGCGGGTTTCAAAAATAGTGTTTTAGAAAACCTTGAAAAAATCGATCATGGCATATTTTTGAAATCGTAATATTGCGGAAGGCTATTATATTATACGACCACCTTTATTTAAAAATATTTCTTTTAATTTT
>NW_021327836.1:0-327 GCF_001605985.2 Dendrobium catenatum | reverse complement strand
TAGAAGTTCAACGTCGGGTAGAATATCGACGAAAGTTTGACGACGAGCAGAAGTCCGATGACGAGTAGAGGTCCGCTGACGAGCAGAAGTCCGACGATAGGAAGAAGTCCGATGTCGGGTAGAAGTTCAATGTCGGGTAGAAGATCGACAAAAGTTTGTCGACGAGCAGAAGTCCGACGACGAGTAAGAGTTTGTCGACGAGCAGAAGTTCGACGGCGAGTAGGAGTCCGCTGACGAGCAAAAGTCCGACGACATGAAGAAGTCCGATGTCAGGTAGAAGTCATATCCGAGGTTGTATGTCGGAGCCCTGCTCGACGACGTTAACAT
>NW_021327835.1:0-267 GCF_001605985.2 Dendrobium catenatum | reverse complement strand
AAACCAAGGTTCCCAAAACCATTGGTACTGTCCATTGAGCTACAAAGGGTTAAAAATAAGTAACGAAACCCTTGGGCCAATTTTGGTTAGCCACATGGTTTAACTCAATCCACCAAGAGATGTTTCTAGAGCCATCTCTCTCTCTCTCTCTTTTTTTTTTTTTTTTTTTTGAGAGAATGCAAAGCAATACTATTTACTAAAAAAGAGGATTACAATCTAATAAAAGGATTAATTTCCTCCTTTAACAAAGTGATAAAAGAAGGAGGA
>NW_021327834.1:0-251 GCF_001605985.2 Dendrobium catenatum | reverse complement strand
TTTTACATTTCCATTCTTTTAATTAATTTAAATTATTTTACTTTAATCCCTAAGTGCTCTCATGCTTCAAACATCAATGACTTTAGGCCAATCTCTCTATGCAATGTTCTCTACAAAATTGTGGCAAAAGTCATTGCCAATAGACTCAAAGTGGTCCTTCCTTACATCATTCATGAAAATCAATCGGGTTTCATTGCTAATAGGTGCTCCACTAACAACATAATTCTTGCTGCTGAGCTTCTTAGAGATTT
>NW_021327833.1:0-207 GCF_001605985.2 Dendrobium catenatum | reverse complement strand
TTCTTTCTTTATTGATAAACGAGCATTGTTGTAGGTCAACATGGCATCGATAAATGAACTTGAAATTAGGAGAATGCAGGATATTGTTAACAAAAGACATGACTCCAACTTTTTAGGAGTATAATAGTTGATCTTTTTAACAATCTCTTTACTCTAGAATTTATCACAAAGTTTGCTTGTTGATTTTTAAATAAATATGTTGATTTA
>NW_021327832.1:0-333 GCF_001605985.2 Dendrobium catenatum | reverse complement strand
AAAGACAGGCCTTGGCAGATTTTCTTGCTGCACACCCTGATTCTCCACTAAATGATGATTTGCCCCATGAGCAGATAATGCAGGTCGACGAGAATGAAAGGCTACCATTCTGGGAAATGTACTTCGACGGGGCATCGTCGATTAGACCTGTCCGACCTCCAAACATTGCAAGAGCCCGAGCCGGCATCGGTCTCATTTTCGTAGCACCCGAGGGAGGCATAATGAGGTTCTCATTCAGTTTGACTGAACCTCGGACCAACAATGAAGCAGAATACGAAGCTCTTTTAGCAGGACTAGAGATTGCAATCGATGTCAGAATCCAACATCTCCAAA
>NW_021327831.1:0-340 GCF_001605985.2 Dendrobium catenatum | reverse complement strand
CATGTGGATTGATATAGTCCACATGATCTTATTATTATTACTTTTAGTCAAATCCATCATATTAAGAAAATACACTACAATATCGATCTGATCCCAATCTGAAGTCTACCAATGCTCCTAAGAAAATTAATAGACTTTGATCATAGCTGCCTTTATTATTATTATTATTGTTATTATTTAGCTTTATTCAAGTCAAGCTTATCTCATAAAATTGACTTGTTTTTTTTCCCCCTTCTAATAAAACATCCAAGCAATAGTTAACAAGTCTTCGATCGTCATGAAACTCTAAGCAATGCTTCAGCTAACTAATAACTTGTGGGGAAGACAATGCTATTATTCA
>NW_021327830.1:0-279 GCF_001605985.2 Dendrobium catenatum | reverse complement strand
AGCATCTCAGCGCTGCAAATAATAATGCTACGACACTCATGAATCCCTCTGCTGCAGTGTTGGGTTTGAATCGACATGTCATTTCACCAAGTAATTGACCCAACTATTGTGTTGTGGAGATGAGGCAATTTGAAGCTGCAAGGCCATCTCCAGCATCGCGGCGTTGCTCCTTCCTTGGAGCTACAACGTCTGAACAGCGCTGCGGAGCACAATTTTCTCCATTGCGACGCTGCTCTTTCTTTTGTGAAGGTGCTTCACTTGGTCTCATTTCTCCTGAAA
>NW_021327829.1:0-349 GCF_001605985.2 Dendrobium catenatum | reverse complement strand
TATTTCCATATATAACTGCTTGTGATTTTTAGGATAACCATGCAGGGAGTTTAGAATTTTCTTTTTCAATGGATGTAATATTTATATAATTCGTTAAGAGTTGTGAAAATGCAACTTTGAGTTGGGATATCCTTATCCAACTCGAATTCCAAAAGAAGAAGGCATCCCTAAAGCGGAGAGTCTTCTTCCATTTGGAAGATCGAGTTGGATGGCTTTACATATCCAAAGAGAAAAGGCAATACCCCCCCTGCTGGGGAGAATTGTCTCTTCGTTTGGATATCCAAGCCACGACGGATCCAAGGAGTACAAGGAGGAGATTTCCAAGGAGTCCAAGGAGGAGAGATCCAAG
>NW_021327828.1:0-504 GCF_001605985.2 Dendrobium catenatum | reverse complement strand
GGGAGTTCAATTCTTGCAAAAATTATTTTTGTGCCAAGCTAGATATCAAGAAGGCTTTTGATTCTGTATCTCGTACTTTTCTCTTTAACAGAATGAGACAGAAAGGTTTCCCGGATGTTTTTATCAACTGGATTAGAGGCTGCACGATGGATGTTCATTTTTCTATCTGCATTAATGGGGCTTTGGAAGGGTTTTTCAATTCTTCTTCTGGCCTGAGACAGGGGTGCCCTCTCTCTCCCCTTCTTTTCTGTATTATCATGGATGCTCTTTCCTCTTCTCTTGAGGTTTCTGGTGGTTTTAAGGGGCTGAATTTTAACAACCTCTCTTTCAATCATCTAATGTATGCTGATGACCTTTTGGTCTTTGGGCTTGCCACGGTCGTGAATGCCTCCTCTCTTATGGCAATCCTCAATAATTTTGCTAATGCTTCTGGCCTGAATATCAACCATTCCAAAAGTTCCCTGCTTTTTTCGAAAGGTTTTACTCACAGAGAGAGCATCTCCT
>NW_021327827.1:0-433 GCF_001605985.2 Dendrobium catenatum | reverse complement strand
GTCTTTTGTCTCATAGGTTTTCCTTTCATTTATTTAGTAGCTCTTTGGAGTAGTACATAGTTGAAGGTCCCTCTTAACGACCTTGTAACTCCATTTTTTAATTAACACATAGGCCCATCTCTGGGTTTTATCTAAAAAAAAAAAAAGAAGAAGCAACAATCATGTTAGAAAGATGCTTATAACTATGCTTGAAAATAATTAGGGTAAGGTTCAGATATGATTTGAGCATTATGTGAATATAATTAGAACATAATTCAAATAAGGTTTTAACATATTCAAATATTATTTGAGCATTTGTGTTTTGCGCTCATTTTTTTATCTGGAATTGATATATTTAAGTTGGTTTGCTATGCATGTATATATTCAGTCTAGTTATATCTATAGAAAATTATTGCATTTAGGTTATTATGTATTTTTTTTAGACGGTGGGGGG
>NW_021327826.1:0-253 GCF_001605985.2 Dendrobium catenatum | reverse complement strand
AAGAATGTTTAGGATATAGAAAAGAATACGAGTGTGTGTTTGAGGGCGAATTATTACGTCCGGTGACCGGATGTCCGGACATCCAATCCAGATGCGCTACGTCACCCAAATGCATTGGGATCCGGTGTATTTTGGTGACGTGGCGCGTCTGGATTGATGTCCGAACGAATCCGAACACCGGATGTAATAATTTGCCGATTATTATAACATAAATAAAGTGGTTAGTTGTCTAACATTCAGAACTCATCTTATA
>NW_021327825.1:0-1223 GCF_001605985.2 Dendrobium catenatum | reverse complement strand
CATAAACTGTGGCTGCTCTTCTGCCATTCTTTTTTTCCTTCTCAATATCCGGTTGATTCGTGAATGATTTAGCTTTATATTAGGTAAGTATTGTGCCTCAACTGTGAAATTAACTCTGATCAAATATTTTTCATTCATCTCTTAATTTTTTCCTGTTTCTCTGACAATATTCTCAGGCGGCTTCTATTCTCCCTTTTGCTGTTTCTCCAGCAAGCATGTTTTCTGAGGCGCTAGCTTTAAGGTCATATCAGTATCGTCCTTCAGATGATGGTCTGTGTATTTAAACAACTTGGCTTTTAGTTTTTTAGTTTAATGGCAAGGGTTAAACATGTGGGCAAATTAACTCAAGTTCCTTGCCTTTTATTTTATTTTTACTTAGGAAAAATAAACATTATGTTATATTTTCTGCAACTTTTTTCTTTTGTCATAATTTTTATGTTACTTTTTCTTTATGTTGTTCTCCAAATGCTTAGTTTATCAACGAACTCGTATGACTTTTGACACTTATGCTTCGTTTGGGACAATTTTGTTGCAGTTTTCTAAAGCAGTTTTTTAGTACAATTTTTTTATTTTAAACTGTGAAAAAGTAGTAGTTAAAAGCTATCTCAAATGAAGCCTTGATATATGATGTAGTGGATCGGCGGATGAAAATAACTGCTAGAAGAAACACCCAAATTTAGGAACAAACTAAGCTCAAAGGATTCAAAAGAGCCTAGCCAAAGAACATTCTAGATTTTTAATGTAACAAATATGTAACAACTAAATAAGCTATTCCTAATGAGAACTATAGCTAAGATTTTCCACGTCAATATAATTTATTTAAATGGAAGTTTTGAGGGGCTTTTCATAAACTTCACAAATCATATTTGGGGAAGGGATATTTATTATGTTTATGGAACATAAACGAGTTTGTGGTACAAACAAATTGTTTAGGTTTGTTCGAAACATAGATCTGAGAAAGAGGCTAACATTGAAGATGTTAGAAATTAGGAAGAGATACCTTTAACTTCTTTAGAATATTGTCAAGTGTATCAAATATTTATTAATGATGCTTCATATTATGAAATGAACATTTATATTATTATGATACTCTTGTGCATCAAAAAATAATTTTATGAATTAATGGGGCATAAATTATATTTTTTATAGTTTTAAAATTATTTTTTATTTAAATTTATTATTTTAAAAAGGTAAAATATAATATGATTAAAAAGTTATGATTT
>NW_021327824.1:0-288 GCF_001605985.2 Dendrobium catenatum | reverse complement strand
AACAATTATTAAAACAGAAAACATTTTGTAATATTTAATAAATCAAATATAATTAAATACAAAATGACAAATTTAATTTCAAAACATAAAATAATTAACATAATTCTTCTTATACTTATTAAAAGAATAATTTCCGAAAATTTGACTATAATATAACTCTCTGGATCTTCTAAAATCCAAATTAAAAAATTAGGTTGGGTAAAAATTAATAATACAAGATGACATTTTTATAATATAATTCCTCTTATACACCTTCTATTAAATTTACTTAACCAAATTAAAAAAATT
>NW_021327823.1:0-340 GCF_001605985.2 Dendrobium catenatum | reverse complement strand
GCAGAACAGATACGGCTGGCACCGGACAAATGTATGAACTGTTCAATGGCCCTAAACAATGATCAATTAACTTCTCTATCTCTCTTCAAATTTCTTTTTTTTTTTCTGTTATTGAAATGTTTCTTAATGATAATTGTTATGCCTGTGCCTTTCATCTTTCTCCAGTTGTATCTGTTTGCAAGAGGTTCAAAGATCAAGTAATACAGCATCAGGTGCCCATACAAGGGGTGGCTCCATTGAGGACTGCTGTTCGCAAACTTCAATCTTCATACGAGCAATTGACTGCACTTCATTCTGATTTCCTCTTCCTTTGTCTACTGTCAAAGTGCTACAAAGCAGG
>NW_021327822.1:0-621 GCF_001605985.2 Dendrobium catenatum | reverse complement strand
GGATCGTCTTGGACGATTTTACTTAAACGCTTTGAAATGACCCTATTTGTACATGTGTACGAAATGTCTTCGTACACACTGATCGTCCCGTATGAACTAAGTTTGTCTGGTATAAACGGTTATTACAAGGTCGGTTCTAAAAACTACTGAAAACCATTCTAAGTCTGTTAATCGTCTGGACGAAAATCTGTTCGTCTGGACGAAATTTTTATAGAGGATCGATCGTCCCGGAAGATTTTTAATTTCGTCTGGACGAAAATTTTACAGAGGACCAATCATCATGTACGATAATTTAATTTTGTCTAGACCAAAATTTTACAGAGGATATATCATCATGGATGATATTTAATTTTGTCTTGGACGAATAGGACTTAGAAATTTTTTTCAAGCCTGTTCCTATTCGTTCCATGTGCTCAATAGGAAATAACTGTCTGATCGTCCAGTACGAATGGATATCATCCCGTACGATCATTATAAATTTTATATGATCTCCTTATGTGTGTGTATGTTTTTATTCACTCAAATTACAATCACTCCCTTTCAATTTTATTTCAAAGAAAAGTACAAGCTTTAAATTCACAAATTATCTCATGTTGAATTTGATTTGAAGTCATCGTAGTC
>NW_021327821.1:0-262 GCF_001605985.2 Dendrobium catenatum | reverse complement strand
TGTCCTAGCATACCACAAGAAAAACATCTAACTCCAGCAAAAGGGTTTCTTAAATGGTTTGAGTTGTAATGCCTCTTCCTAGGTTCTGGCTTAGGATAAAAAGTGGAAGTCATATGATTTTTCTTACATGTATCAAAATCATTTTGAATCCTCAAATTTGTTCCTTTTAATGTATCATTCTCAACCCTCAATTTTTTCTCAATCTCTTTAGATTTCTTAAGATTGAACTTAAGTGAGGTGTGTGAAGCTTTTAATGCATTAT
>NW_021327820.1:0-207 GCF_001605985.2 Dendrobium catenatum | reverse complement strand
GACCCCTTAATTAAATGATTAAAATAATCAAAAAAAAATTCCTAAAATTTAAAAATTGTCTTAAAACTCCAAAAATCTTTAACCAATCTTTAAAAATAGTAATCAACCAATCTTAATTAAAATTCATTAACCTTTCAAATATTAATCAACTTAAATCACTTAATTATACTGGGTACCACTAGGTAACCCAAGCCTACGAGGCTATTA
>NW_021327819.1:0-746 GCF_001605985.2 Dendrobium catenatum | reverse complement strand
GAGGAAAATCATTCAGAGCATCGCCTTGAATTTGAGCTGTCCGATCCAAATCGGCCAGAGCATCGCCCTGAATTTATACTGGCTGATATTTATCTCTTAGGAGCAACCAAGGTTTTTTGAATGGATTGTCCAGGATGATCTTGTGATCATCTAGAATGATGTGATCGTATCAATCATCCTTAATTACTCCCATGATTGCTGAATGAACTTAGGCATAATTATTCAATATCATCCTGGCCGATAAAAGAATCGTCCTGGCCGATTTCTAAAAATACAAAATACCTAAATTGATCTTGACGACAACTTCTTTCTGTATTGAGTATATCGTCCTGGCCGATACAGGTATCGACCAATTCGATCAGTTAATTATAGCTGCCTTAACTAATAAATCATGATTAGATCTTTTATTTTGAACTCGATCTTCCAGGACGATATAAATATTGTCCGGGCTGATGTGAGTAAAAACATAAGTTCTAAATCTCTCAAGTGTGTGTGTAGGGTTACTTAACATCAGTCACTTCAAACAATTACAATTGACTAAAGAAAGAAAAAAAAGAAAATTACAAATGGACTCAACCCTAATCTACCCAGTCTTGAGCTGATTCTGATTTCCGTCTCATCTTTGAATCCTAAAAATGTCAGTAGTAAAGGCAGTCGAAAAGAAGCAAGATTATTTGCTAATCATCAAAATATAATCATGGAATCTGCTATAATTTTCATGTTCATATAGACAAATATTATTTAAC
>NW_021327818.1:0-333 GCF_001605985.2 Dendrobium catenatum | reverse complement strand
CTTTTTCATAGTTCGAAAGCTCTTTTCCTAAAGCATGTAGTGAAGTAACAATCTGTGTAAAACTAGTGTACATGTCAGAAATAGTTTCAGATGGTTTCATATGAAAAAGTTCGTAGTCATGCAAAAGAATATTTAACCTAGATTGTTTTACTTCATTGGATCCTTCATATGTGATACATAACCTATCCCAAATCTCCTTACCTGCTGAACAAGTAGAAACACGCATATAGTCCTCAGATTTCAAAGCACAAAAAAAAATAGTTCAAACATTTTGCATTTAATGTTGCTAAATCTCATTCATCGAAATTCCATTCAGTAAAAGCAACTTCAGTT
>NW_021327817.1:0-318 GCF_001605985.2 Dendrobium catenatum | reverse complement strand
GTTCTTCTATAGGGGAAGGCCTTAGCTTGATGTACATATTCTAGAGTACATTACATGGTGGGAATACAAATAATCATTGTTGATGTGTTAGTTTGGTCGGACAGACTGTAGTCGGGGGGCAACGTAAGTCAGAAGGATTGTAGTCAGCAGGCGACGGAGGTCAAAAGGACTGATGTTGATGAGGGACGTAAGTCGGCAGGACCGTAGAGCGGGTGATGGAGGTTAGAAGGACTGTATTCAATGAGCGACGTATGTCGGAAGGATCGTAGTTAGAGGGCAACGGAGGTCGGTAGGATTATAGTTTGCGGGTGACGTAAA
>NW_021327816.1:0-256 GCF_001605985.2 Dendrobium catenatum | reverse complement strand
TATGTTTGATTATTGGAAGAAAATTTGAAAATAAATTTCAAAGCTAGATTCTGGATTCATCCGTCGCAACTCAACGCGATGGGATTCGTTCCCGTCAGGTTAGTCACCCTATAGAACTTTTCTTAAGAGACCCATACATAGAGGGTAGGAGTAGATATGGTCTTAGAAAGGAAGTTAACCATACAACTTTCATCTCTATGATAAAATCTACTTGTGTAGAATAAGCCTTAGAATCTCTATGATAAAACCTACTTGT
>NW_021327815.1:0-448 GCF_001605985.2 Dendrobium catenatum | reverse complement strand
CCTATACACGCTTTTCTTAGCGTGGTGGGAAGGGAACACGATGCGATGCATACGACGAAGTGGGGATACCCATAAGTACCCACTTGTGGGGAAACAACTGCTTTTTCTCTTGCAACAGGTACCGATAGAAGACCCATACACGCTTTTCTTAGCGTGGTGGGGACAAAGACTTTACACGTCCGTTGTGTCCTCGAAAGAGGGTTCTTAGCGTGGTGGGAAAGGCCCAGTTTTCCGACATTTTCCCCTAAACAGGGGAGACTCCGGGAGGCTGCTGAAATTTCGGGTGAAATATTACTCTACTCGGACCTGTTTTGAAAATCTAAGAGAACAAAGATATGGACTCAAGTTGAACATTTGAACTGGCACGAAGATCTGATCTGGACTATAAAGAACTTGTACTTAAATAAGAACAGTGGACTTGTAGACTGGAACTTGGACTATTGAATAC
>NW_021327814.1:0-439 GCF_001605985.2 Dendrobium catenatum | reverse complement strand
TATATATATATATATATGTTAAAATTACAAAAAAATAATCTTAAAATTAATATTTAACAAAAGAAATTTAACCTAGTCATTTTTAAATTTAATATAGAACATATTTTAAATTTTATTTAAGAAAAATTAAGGTACTCACGCACAACGATTGGCACTACAACATTAGAGCTATAGCAAATCGTTTGCTTAGTCAACTACTGACAATAGTTTTAATGTTTTTTATTTTGTGTTTTATATTTCACGAAAAAAAAATTGTGGCTTCACATGATTGTAACACTGACTTCATACGCTTATATATCATTTTTATTTCTTTTCTTGTTCCATTCCAACATCCTAAAAGTGACCGAGACCTCTAAGATTTACAGTTTATGTTTAAAGAAGGCAAATAAAATCCTAAAGGTCTTTTTTTTTTTTTAACAAAACACATATATTAATAAAA
>NW_021327813.1:0-235 GCF_001605985.2 Dendrobium catenatum | reverse complement strand
GCCTCATAGGAAATCCCAGGGTAGAAGGTCAAAATCATGACGATTAAGTTAGCACATGACAAAATTTGGGAGGTAGAACCTCTCCTTTAATGTTTTAAAATTGTTTTTTTAGATGTTGGCCTTACTCTCCCAAGGAAGAAATGGGTCGAGGGACCAACGGAAGAAAGGTAGTTAAGACTATCGATGAAATAAAATTTTGTTCTTATTAAAGATGGAGAGAGAGATTTGTCCCACT
>NW_021327812.1:0-258 GCF_001605985.2 Dendrobium catenatum | reverse complement strand
AAAATGAAAAAAAAAAAGTCTACCCATTGGGCAAAGAAATGAATTTTCATGTGGTGTTGAGATTGTAAAACACTCATATAATAATCAAGTACACAAAACAAAAAGCAACTCATGAAGAAGGACCAACATCTAATTTTGCTAAAAAATAAATATTCATGAATCAAAACATTCAAAACAGTGCAAAATTATTGCCAAAATGACCATCTTGTTGCAAGAAATCAAACAAAATCAAAATAATATTGAATTTGAACTGGTGCA
>NW_021327811.1:0-298 GCF_001605985.2 Dendrobium catenatum | reverse complement strand
AATTATCACATCGTCTTCATCGAAAATCGTCTCTCCCCATTTATGGGAGATAAAAAGTGGAAGTCTAGGAGTTTATGGATACTGATTAAAATTAAAATATAAAAGAGCAAAAAAGGGAGAAAGAAAAAAATGAGTAATTTGTCCCGTTCAGCTTTTTTTAACTCTTTATTTAAGAATTTTTAAGCAATTACCCTCCCTCCCCTAAAAAAATTATAATACTATGATCTTTAGGCGATTGCCCCGTAACAAAATTATACACATTATGTAGAGGTGTTATTACAAGAGATTTTAGGCAATT
>NW_021327810.1:0-681 GCF_001605985.2 Dendrobium catenatum | reverse complement strand
CTAAAAAATTCATGCTCAAATAATTTGAGATCTAGAAAGATTCGCTTAAAGATAATCGTACCTGAATGTTCCTCTCATCGTCCTCTTCGATTTGGACTAAATTTCTCGCAGGAAGATCGCCGCCGGAGAGGAACCCGTCGCCTCTTGCCCGACATCTTCCGTCCGCCCTCTCTTGTTCCATTCAGTTTGCGTGAAATGATGAGGGAGGGGTTCGGGTATTGTAGATAAGGGAGAAAGGGTTTGCTAATTTACCATACTACCCTCACTTAGTAATTTCGGCATAATAAAAGGTTAAGGGTAGTTTTGATATTTTTAGGCTTCTAAAATTAATAACTCCAAAATTAGGCAAAATTAGGTATATGTGTTATATACCAAAACGATCAAAATTTTGCAAGGAATTTTCTAAAATTATTTTTGTTAAAATCCGACAACTTTGAATTTTTACCTTAAAACTCGTCGCGGCACTTTGAAAAGCGTGCGAGGTCTAAAACAAATTTTTTTTGGTTTTACAATTTATTTATATATGTTAATTTAGACAAAAAGATTTTATATTTTCATTTCTCTATTTGAAGGAAATATTATTGTTATAAGAAAAGTTCAATTATTGTAAACATTGATTCAATAAAGAAGAAAGAAAAGTTTTATTGCAAAGAAGAAATAATAGATTTAGTGAGAATGAGC
>NW_021327809.1:0-558 GCF_001605985.2 Dendrobium catenatum | reverse complement strand
AAATCTATCATAATTTTGTTACAAATGTGGGAGAATTACACATATGGATTCAGTTTGTCCATACATCTCATAATCATAATTTACTGGTTAAAGACGTCCCTTTCAATTCATTTCAAAATGAAGAAAATCAATCCATATGGGCATTGGTTGCATGTGAAGTACAAAAATAGAAAAAGGAAAATTCCGAAGAAAAAACAATTTTATTTCAAGGTTTTATCAGTCAAGGAAAAATCAGATGATGACTATGATATTGTCAAAAAGGCAGTCATGGAAGGAGAGGAAGAAGATGCTAGTACTGGTTCAGAAATTCTTGTTAATCCATTGACAGCTTGTGAAGATGCTGAAATTGAGGAAAGAGATGATAATGCTGTTAGCCATGTATCAAGTTCTTCTGTGGATAATCCATTGATTGCTGAGAAATTGGAATTTCAAATCCCATAAATTCTAGAAGAAGATTAGGAGCCTATCAATTTTTCAGAGGCGGTTCATAAATTGATCTCTAAAGTCCCCATTGTGGAAGATGATCCATTGGGAGAGGCTTGTATTAATCCTAATGAT
>NW_021327808.1:0-532 GCF_001605985.2 Dendrobium catenatum | reverse complement strand
TTAGGATGCATGCACACTTTATGATAGAAACTTATAATATAGAAAATTTAGTGACATCTCACTTTAGAATTAGTTAATATATTTAAATTAGAATTCAATCAATTAGAAAACTTTAGTCAATACTTAACCTATATAGGACATATCAAAACCACACAACCTGTTGCACACATTTAGAATTATTTGTTAGGACAACCAACTATAGATTTAGGTTAGGTCGGTGTTTATTTTCATACTGCTGTGTGACGGGCTTTCTCGATTTTCATTGCATGTGGTTGTAAAATCATTGGTGTGTTTGTTTACTTACTATTAATGCACTCTGAGATATGATTTGGTTGACGATTAGATTAACCATAGGTTAGGAGCGATCTGGTTGTTAATAAAATTTTTTGCAGGTGGTCACACTCATGCAGGGCAGTAAAGAGGGGGCTAATTAATCAATAATCATATAAATGCTACAGGTGCTTTAGCTGCTTAGCCCTAAAATAAAAAAGAGTGTGGCCAAGTGTGGCTGATAAATTTAATTCAAATGCAA
>NW_021327807.1:0-205 GCF_001605985.2 Dendrobium catenatum | reverse complement strand
TTTAACCCTTGACTAATATTAGAGATTTTGGACATAATAGAAAACTAAATCTGACCCTAGGACACATTATTACCTATGTTCTTGAAACTAAATACAACACTCAATATCCTACACTACCAAATTATCAACCTGTATTCTACACCAATAGCTCTTTCCATGTCGTTTAAAACACTCATCTCTATCCTTAGTACGAGAAGGCTAAGGG
>NW_021327806.1:0-383 GCF_001605985.2 Dendrobium catenatum | reverse complement strand
AAGAGAGTGAGAGAGAGAGAGAGGAGTAGAAGATGAAAGAGAGGGAGAGAGAGAGAGGAGTATAAGAAAAAGGAGATAGAGAGAGAGAGAGAGACAGAGAGAGAGAGAGAGAGAGAGATAGAGAGAGAGAAAGAGAGAGGAGTAGAAGAAGGAAAGGGAAAGGGAAAGGGAGAGGGAGAGGTGAGTAGAGGAAGAAGAAAGAGATGGAGAGAGATAGAGTGAGATAGAGAGAGAGAGAGAGAGGAAGAAGGAGATAGATAGAGAGAGAGAGCGGTAGATAGAGAGAGACAGAAAGAGGGAAGAAGCAGAATAAGAAGAATAAGAAGAAGGAGAGAAAGAGAGAGAGAGAGAGAGAGAGAGAGGAGAACAAGAAGTGAGAGAGA
>NW_021327805.1:0-288 GCF_001605985.2 Dendrobium catenatum | reverse complement strand
TTTAAGGATATATTATTTTTTTTGGAAGATTAAATTTTTAATTTTAGTTTTGAAATCTAACACAACATTAGGAACGATATATCATCCCAAACAGGTAGAATATCATTCACTAATTGGTTCAATTTTCAAAGCTTTAAAGTTGCCCAAATTGTCGTAGTCAAACTCAGAATTATTTTACTATGCTAATTTGGATGAAAGACCATTAATTTTATAATCAAAATCACGATACTAGTTGATATATCTCTCCAAAAAAAGAAGATATCAATCATCACCAATCGCTTGAAAATA
>NW_021327804.1:0-412 GCF_001605985.2 Dendrobium catenatum | reverse complement strand
ACATGAGAAGAATTACCTGACGCATGATTTGGAGTTAGCTGCTGTTATTTTTGCTTTGAAGATTTGGCGTCATTACCAGTGTGGCGTCAGATGTGAGATTTTTAATTACTGATCATAAGAGCCTAAAGTACATTTTCACTCAGAAGGATCTGAACTTGAGGCAGAGAAGATGGCTCGAGTTGATTAAGGACTATGATCTGACTATTCAGTATCAGCCTGGCAAGGCTAATGTGGTAGCCGATGCTTTGAGTAGGAAATCTTCTGGACTATCAGGTTTGCAGCTCACTTTTGATGATTTCTTGATTCGTGATATGGAGCGTTTGCAGTTGGAGGTGATTTCCTCCAGTGGTTTGGATTTGGCTCAGATGAGTATTCTGTCTTCCTTACTTCCAAGGATTCAGGAAGCCCAGAA
>NW_021327803.1:0-339 GCF_001605985.2 Dendrobium catenatum | reverse complement strand
GGAGTAGTAAGGATTTAGTTCAAATGAAGTGTATTAAGGATGAAAATCAAAAAATACTTTTCTTAGAAGATGATATTCGACAAAGGTGGATGAGATATTTTGTTAAACTTTTTAATAAAAATTGTGAAAATAAGATTGACTATAGTGACTTTAGCACCCTAAATGAAAATGAAGATTTATGTTTTTATCGGCGTATTAGTAAAATCGAAGTTAGAGAGGCTTCAAAAAAAATGATGGGTGGAAAAGCTGTTGGACCTGATGATATTCCAATAGAGGTGTGGAAATGCTTAGGGGATGATGGTATTTCTTGGATTACTAAACTTTTTAATACTATTTTGA
>NW_021327802.1:0-251 GCF_001605985.2 Dendrobium catenatum | reverse complement strand
TCAATTCATAATACATAGATATAGGGAGACCCACTGATCACCCAATCGAGGCCTCAAAATGATTTGAAAATAATTTGTTTCCTGAAAATAATTATTATATTAATTAAGAGAATAGTAATTAAGTAAGAAAATGATACTCCAAGACAGAAATCTGCTAAAACAGCCAAAATCAGTGACTGGAAACTGCTTCAAAGTCAAATAAACATTTTTTCTAAAAAGATCGAGGGGTTATACGCAAAAATCCGATTTAA
>NW_021327801.1:0-361 GCF_001605985.2 Dendrobium catenatum | reverse complement strand
ATTTTATTATTATATATACACACACACACAAGAATTCACTCTTTTATATAATTGAAAAAATGACAATACATAATTAAAAATAATTATATGATTTATGTTGTAGGTATTATAGAAATAAGGTACTCACAAACAAAAAAATTGAAGTCTAATATTAATGAAGTTGATTGTTAATAGTCAAGCGATCATGGCCTATGGCTGAAATCAAGTGATGGTGGTTATCAGTAGTGATTATCATAAAATATAATAGAGTTCTTAAGTTTTTTAGTTCTTGAACTCCCGTCACAAAGAAAATGATATCGTATTTATAACTTTTTAAGAAGTACATTTTGATAGCTTTTTTAGAATCTAAACGCCCCATCAA
>NW_021327800.1:0-204 GCF_001605985.2 Dendrobium catenatum | reverse complement strand
TAAAAAGTGAACTGAAAGTAAAAAATTCCTTAAAATTTGGAGAAAATGCATTTATTGAGGGAGAGTGGGGGTGAAATAGTTAAACATATCCTACTAAGATTAAAAAACAAAAATTTAGAACGACCAATTACCCACTATGAGTTCTTCTTAAATCTTCCTCTTTATTCACTATTGCTCATATGAATGATTTTTTTTATTATTAGC
>NW_021327799.1:0-1458 GCF_001605985.2 Dendrobium catenatum | reverse complement strand
TGCAATCTAAACGATCTAATTTTCTTATAAGAAAATAGTCAATCTGGGATGTACTATATACATTTTTATAAGTGATGAGATGCTCATTTCTTTTCTTAAATAAGGTATTAGCAATTGAAAAATCAAAAGCTAAACAAAAATCTAATATGGTCTTTCCACCTTCATTTGTTGTTCCAAAATCATAGCCACCATGAACGCTTTTAAAATCATCTACCTCTCTACCAACATGTCCATTTAAATCTCCTCCAATAAAATTTTTTTCTTCTAGAGGTATCTTTTGTAATAATTCTTCTAAGTCATTCAAAAAATTTAATTTAGAACTCATATTCAAATCTACTTGAGGAGCATAAGCACTTATAATATTAACAATTTTATCATCCACAACAATCTTTAAAGCTATAATTCTATCTCCAATCCTATTAATTTTTATAATATTATCCTTCAAACTCTTATCTATAATAACACCTACACCATTTCTAGTACGACTCCTACCCGAATACCAAAGTTTAAATCCTAAACTAATAATTTACTTAGCCTTCTCTCCATCTCATTTAGTTTCCTGAATGCATAAAATATTCATCTTTTTATGAATCATAATATATATTAATTTCATTAATTTTCTTGTAAGGGAACCTGTATTCCAAGTTCTTATCCTAATTTTAGTATCATGGACTAGCTTCTTTGCCCACATCCATCCTTGATGTGGGAACCCTTGCCTATTTAACACTACACCCGGGCACTGATGCAGCAGCCCTTGCACACTTGTCACTGTATTCAGGCCATACAGCACGTCACTTCCATGGGACGCCCTAGCATTAACACAATTTCTTAAAGGATTCATGTCATTATTATTCGATAAGTTTTATGCTGGCTATCGACTACCAAATGTAAACCTCCACTTTTCTCATCCAGGACTTGGGACTTGGCAACAGTAGTATTATCCCCCATCACTTGCCTAAAGCAACCAATGGGAGGATGGCTTAGTTCAGCCTTCCCCCTGCCATTGTAATGACTTGGGACACTTATCTCCCATTAAATTAAGGGCCCTAATTGATCAAGCCCATCCTATTAAATTAAGGGCCCTAATTGCAGCAGCATAGTCTTTTTTCCCCAATGTTTATGTTCATGCTTACTCTTTATGTTTAAAATTTCAAGTTGAATGATCGATCCGATCTCTTGAACAAAGTGAAAGTTTATTCTTAGGGCATTTTCATAGTCTAACCCAAGTATAAAAAATATCAGTCATTGATCCTGAGATCAACGGTTGAGATTTCATCCTATCATGCTCTGTTCTGATTATGTATGCCTACAATTTGCCTTAATCTTCATCCGGCTTGATCTGGGGCCAACATCGCAAACTGCATAGATGAATCTTCTACCGTTTGATCTCATTCAATCGAGATAGAACCATGGGATTTGATCTTCTCAGTTGGATGAAACAGCAGAGAATCCGATGGA
>NW_021327798.1:0-246 GCF_001605985.2 Dendrobium catenatum | reverse complement strand
CTTCTCATTGCTTTCTAAAACAGCTTTTTAGTAAAAAAAATTAATTTAAAATTTTTTTAATTAAAACACTGTTTTAGAAAGCATTAAAAAAACTATCTCAAATGAACTCCACGTCTTATGGAATAATCTAATTGAGTCCATTGCTAATTGACAATTATTATAAGTTCATGAATATGATTATCATTCTCTTTGTTGCTTCTTAAATGATTTGTTACCTATTGAAACACTTAACAAACTACTAAATGA
>NW_021327797.1:0-322 GCF_001605985.2 Dendrobium catenatum | reverse complement strand
ATTTGCGGGGGACCACTGTATTCACTACGATTTCTTAAAAATGTTTGTAGGAGAGCCATTTGACCCGGTATCATATCCACCTTTCACCAATCTCAGGTGGGTGTGACTATTTTCACCTGTTTTTGGGGACGGATCCTCCATTATTGGTCTCCAATATTGCCATCTCAATCAACAAGAACTTGTTTGTATTGGAGATTATATTAACATTTGCTCTTGCCTTTCATGAACATCTAATTGCATAATTCTTGATATCATTTAAGAATATTTTGTTCGGTACATTGTTGGTTGCTAAGATAGATGTAGGTGCCATACATCTATCCCT
>NW_021327796.1:0-2266 GCF_001605985.2 Dendrobium catenatum | reverse complement strand
AAACAGAATATGGAAAAAAATATTAAGCTGAGCTGGCCACTACTTGGCATAAAAGTAATAACTAACTAAAGCTGCAGAGGGGTGGAGGCCTTGGTTATGCAATGATGGCAATGGCAAATGACCCGGTACCATGATACGCCACATCAGGTCTCCCCGGCCGTGGGAGATTCCTCACCTGAGGAAATAGATTGGATCATACCTATGTCGGGAGATTTGTAAGCAAAAATATCAGACACATTGAAGGTCGACGGTGTAAGAATTGTAGGGGGAAGATCCACAACATATGCATTATCGTTGATTCGCCGAACAATGGGTATAGGCCCAATCTTCCTAAGACTGAGCTTTGAATAAGTACCAGGTGTACACCTCTCCTTGCGAAGATGCACCATTACTAGATCACCTGGATTAAAGATTTTTTCATGTCGGCTTAGATCTGCTTGCTGTTTATAGGTGCAATTTGCGGCTTCTAGCTTGTCCCGTATGCCTTGCAGCATTTTAGTGTAGCCTTCGATAGTATCGGCTGCTACCCTACTCTTGCACTGTGGAATAACTGCTATATCCACCAAGTGATTAGGACACTTAGTATATACAATGCTGAACGGGCATTTTCTAGTGGACCGATTCGTCATGGCATTGTATGCGAATTCATCTTGGCCAAGGTAGTCGTCCCATTTCCTCGGAGAGCCAAACAGCGGAGCATATTACCTAAGGTGCGGTTCACGACTTCCGTCTGACCATCCGTCTGCGGATGATAAGCGAAACTAAGTTTGATTTCGGTTTGGAGCCTCTTCCATAAGTACTCTCGCCAGAAATGGCTAACGAATTTCACGTTGCGATCCGACGTAATGTTACGGGAAAACCATGTAGGCGGACATTTTCTTTGAAGAAGAGGATGGCGACGTTGAAGGCATCAAACGTCTTCTTACATGCTAGGAAATGAGTCATCTTGGAGAAGCGATCAACGACGACCATAATCGAATCAGCGCCATGTTTGGTTCTCGGCAAGCCCAATACAAAATCCATACTTACATCTTCCCATATTGAGTTCGGGACCGGTAACGGTGTATAAAATCCAGTATTTTGGGCATTCCCTTTATACAATTGACATATAGGACACCTCTCCACGAACCGTGTGACATCTCGGCGAAGATGAGGCCAATAGAATCGGCTCTGCATTTGTTCCATGTTCTGACTAAATGTGCCGCTAAGCCCCCGCTGTGCAATTCTTTGATCAAATGCTCTCAACAGGAAGAAGCTGGTATACACAACCGATTGCCCTTGAATAAGAAATTGTGTCTAATAGAAAAATCAGCAGACGGTATAGGCGGGCTGTTTGTCAGATAATTCCAGGCTTCAGAGAAGTCATGGTCTATAGCATATAATTCTTGCAAGGCTTCCAATCCCGGAGTATCAACCTGTAGCTTTGTGACCAATGCCGTGCGGCGACTGAGGGCGTCGGCAACGCCATTTTGGGTCCCAGATTTGTGTCTGAGTACAAAATTGAAACGTTGTAGAAATGTTAACCATCTCGCATGTATATTGTTCATAGTCTTTTGACTATTGATAAATTGGAGAGCATGGTTGTCGCTGCATAAGACAAAATCTTGGTGTAAAAGATAGTGCTCCCACTGTTTTAAAGCACGAACGACTGCATATAGCTCTTGCTCGTATGCCGACCCGTTTTGACGAGCCGGGCTTAGTTTTTCGCTGAAAAACTCAAGAGGTCTGTCCTCTTGTGAGAGAACAGCGCCAACACCCACTGATGATGCGTCCGTGTCAACATGGAAAGGCTTGTTGAAATCCGGGATGGCCAGTATTGGAGCCATCGTCAGAGCAGTTTTGAGGGTGCTGAAACATCGTTCCTGGTCAGATGTCCACCGCAGAGACTTCTCTTTGAGGCAAACGGTGATCGGTGTGACGATGATACTAAAACCCCTGATGAAACGACGATAAAAATTGACTAGGCCAATAAAACTGCGAACCTCGGCCACGGAGCGAGGGGTTGGCCAATCCGTAATAGCACGGATCTTCTGAGGGTCCATATGCACTCCCTGGCTAGATATGATAAAGCCCAAAAAGTGGACTGTACTTGTGGCAAACTCACACTTAGTTAAATTAATATGGAGCTTGTGCTCTCTTAAAATTTCAAGAATATAAGAAAGGTGGGTGTGGTGATCTTCTAGCGAGCGGCTAAAAATAAGGATGTCATCAAAATAAATGACACAGTACCTCCCGAGAGCAGGCTTGAGGATCTCGCTCATGAGCC
>NW_021327795.1:0-262 GCF_001605985.2 Dendrobium catenatum | reverse complement strand
AGATTCTAATTTTTTTCTACCCTGTGCTTTATGTTGAGGATATTGATGGGAAATTACCTGATTTATTTTTACAGACTTGTCAAGTGGGTTTTTTTTTTTACCTTCGACCCTATGCTTCTTACTTTTGCGGCTTTATGAAGAAGTAGATGTCGGTCACCTAAATCCCTTAGTTTTGTACTTGGTCGGTGGTGAGAAGTCATCGGTCAAAAGCTTTGCGCATAGCGGACTTGTTGATGATGAAATCTTCTTAGTTCAGTGTAAG
>NW_021327794.1:0-316 GCF_001605985.2 Dendrobium catenatum | reverse complement strand
TAAGCAGCTTCGAAGCAGAGAGATTCCTTATGTTAAGGTTCTTTGAAAGCATGGATCTGAGAGGGATGCTACATGGTAGAAGGAATCAGAGATGAGGGAAAGTTATCCACACCTATTTATTAAGGTATGATTCATTAATGCTTGTCTTAAATTTCGAGGATGAAATTTTTATAAGGGAGGGAGAATTGTAAAACCCGCAAAAATGCTGTTTTAGACCTTGCACGCTTTTCAAAGCGTCGCGATGAGTTTTACGTGAAAAATTCAAGTTTGTCGGATTTTGATGGAAATAATTTTGAAAAATTCTATGCAAAATTCT
>NW_021327793.1:0-920 GCF_001605985.2 Dendrobium catenatum | reverse complement strand
TTCTTTATTATAAGTCACTTTCCAATCAATAGATTAAATCTTCATTTGGGATTACTTTCTTTCTCACAATCTTTGATTAAGGTCATTTTTCTTGAAGGGAATATAGAAAATTTTTGGAGAAGTATGTATTTAATTTTGAGAACAATTATCTAAATGTCAATCAATTCTTGCAATGAAAGTTTTCCAATGCAAACACTTCTCTTCAATTTCAAATGTAATCATTAGCCTCATAATTATTCGTATTTGGTTTCACATATTGTTGATAAACACAATATCAATTTTATAACAAGTTTTAAAAATTAAGATCTTCATTAACTAGACGCACATCATTATATTACTACATCCTAAATAATTATCTAAAAGTAGATTAAGGCTTATTTTCAGTATTGGTATTTGCTCAGCGCAGTCGCTCACCGAATCCCCCTATCTCTCATGCTTCCCTCTCTTCATAGATTGTAATTTTTTCTTCCCCTTTTAAGACCTAAATTTCTATTTCATCATTTTCTATGCTTTGCAATTTCGTAATCTTTCTATCTCCTTTCTCCCATGGCTACATGATTTTCTTTACATGCCTCAATTTATTCTTTGTCATTTTCATTTTGTCCAGGAAGTGGCAATAATGGTTCTCCCATCCATTTTCGCGTTGGTCCAAATCGATGTCCGGGAAGAGATGGTCACAGCATCTATCTACTTCAACAATTTGATATCCTAATAATAGTGGCTTCTTCTCTTGTTGGATAGTTGTACGCTTTTATTCCTATCATTTTCTTCTACTTTACAGTGTTTATCTCAAATGCAAGTGTTTTTATAGTTAATGTATTTGTTTTCGTTAAAATATATGTTAATGTTTTTTTTTTTAATTTGTGTTTGTTTTATCTTTTTGTGTTTGTTGCTATTACCCAAAGCTTTCTTGTTTCCTT
>NW_021327792.1:0-305 GCF_001605985.2 Dendrobium catenatum | reverse complement strand
CCCATAATTGGAGAGAAAATATGCAAAGTAATTTGGGGTAGGGGTGTAAACGAGTTGAGTCGAGTTCGAATTAGGCACGACCAAATTATGAGCTGAACTCAAGTCCAGCTTGAAAGACGAGCTCGAGCTCAACTCGCGACAATAGAAATGGAATCAAGAGCAGCTCGTAAGATCTCTACAAGAACAGCAAAGAAGGCCTCACTGCCAAAGAGGAAGAATCCGTGCTGCTCGAGAAGAAAAAATCTTACCATTGTCTACCATGTGAGAAGAAAAACAGCTTAATTTTTTTTTTCTTGGGAACCACT
>NW_021327791.1:0-220 GCF_001605985.2 Dendrobium catenatum | reverse complement strand
TGTATTGATGTTATAGATATTCTATTGTAATTTAGAAAGATTTGGAATTTGTGCCTTTTTGCAAGATTTTTGTGTAAATTCGACTGACTGCCGTTACGCTGCCCGATTTTTGTATATTTTCGGATTTGCTTGGAATTGATAGATTAGATTGATATGCTATTGATTATTGATATGATTGTTATAGATTGTATTAATATTGATTATTGAACTGATTATTGAT
>NW_021327790.1:0-212 GCF_001605985.2 Dendrobium catenatum | reverse complement strand
TATATATACGAACTTTTATTTGGTTCAGGGAACGTACGCAACTCTACGTTCGGCCGCCAGTAGAATCGCGCCACGTGTTTTCATTATTTACCGCCCGCCCCGACAACCCGACCCGGAACGGACCCAAGATTGCTCATTATTGCTCGGTATTGCTAGGTATTGGTCGATTTTGCTAGGCAATAACTAATACCGAGCAAATACCTAGCAATACC
>NW_021327789.1:0-884 GCF_001605985.2 Dendrobium catenatum | reverse complement strand
ATGAAGAGGGCCATTAGGGTTTAGTTTTGGGGATTATGAAAAAGGAAGTCTCTTTCTAGTTTTCTTCTCCTAGCCTTCTTCTTGTTCTTTTCTAGGGTTTTCTTGTGGGAGATCTTGTCCTTCTCGAAGTGGACAAACTTATCTTGTTTTATCTTGATTTTCTAATGCAAAGGTTCTTGTTTTTTCATCCCAACTCTCTTGTGATTGTTTCTCTTTGATTTTGGTGGAGAAATTCCTCTCTTTTGGGGGAAATTAGGGCAAAACCGAAATTGTAAAACCCTAGGGCGTATCAGACTCGTTGTTTTAAGTTTTGAAATTTGAATTAATCTTGTGTTAAACTGATTGTTTGTTATCCTTATTACTCTCTGTACAAGCCTATATTATTAGGCACTTATGCTTTTGCTTTCTTTTTTTTATGGTAGTCTACGAAATTGTGCCTTCGTGGATTTTAAAGATGAAGCTTTAGCATCTCAGGCGCATTTGCAGCTTAACCGGTACGTCTCTTGAATTTGATCATTTCACTTTGGCCAAAGTTTTTTTTTTTATTTTCAAGGGCCTTGTAACTAGTTGCACGCAATAATAAAATAAAATATAGTTTGTGGCCACATTTTGATTCTTTCATTGCTATTATCATTTTTTTACTGATGTATTGATTGATAATATATTATTTTCCCGAATCTTGTTTGCCTTATAATCAGTTTTCTGAAAATCTATCTACATTTTCTTTTCATTATATAGTTTTATCCAAAATGTTTGTGGACTACTTACATATGTGCTTCATTTTACCTGCGAACACCGTCCATCAATTTTTGTGGGCGTGAACATTGACATATTTTTTATTTGGTAATTAATTCCTCACAATTTGTTACTTGGTAATATCTCAG
>NW_021327788.1:0-250 GCF_001605985.2 Dendrobium catenatum | reverse complement strand
TTTTTAAAGAGATCACTTAGTAAGAGGGAGAACATAGTAGAAAAATAAAATTAACTTGTAATTTAACCAATAATCTTTGCCATCATAAAAAAGATAGAGATTGTTACAATCCGAGAGCTTGAGTTTATTTTTTATGATAAAAATATTATATGATTCTATTAGTTTCTCCTATAATTTATTATTGTACTTATTTTTTTTTAATACTAATATTCTAGGTTCAACATACACCAAGCACGACCGTAAGATCCAA
>NW_021327787.1:0-313 GCF_001605985.2 Dendrobium catenatum | reverse complement strand
GTATGTAATAATGCTGGCTGTAAAGCAATATGAGAAAGGCATGCAGTTTGTTAATCATATTTAATTATTATATTATTCTTAATAATGCATGAAAGATTTGCATGATAGGAGATATTAATAGGTTAATAGTTAATACTGTTGTGGGCTAGAATATTCGTGATGGTAAAATAGAAAAATTATGCTGCTTAGCGTTGTATGAGTATACAATTCACACAAAAAAAGAGTAGAAATATAAGAATTTTTTTTTACGTTAAAACATTGAAGGGAAAAATCACGGGGTCATATCCAGTTGAAATTGATCAACTAGTATTTG
>NW_021327786.1:0-1056 GCF_001605985.2 Dendrobium catenatum | reverse complement strand
TCAAAATCTGCGTGGAGACATAATTTTTCCCACCAAGAACATAAGGAGAGAAATTATTTTATGTGGAGACCAGATGGCAAGAACCGTCCGGATTTGCTGCATTTTAACTGCCTTTTACTGCACTTTTGTAAATACTCAGCAAAAGGGCAGCAAATATGCATTCATACTTGTATATTTGCTGTCTTTTTGCTGAATATTTGAAAAAGCGCAGCAAAATAACAGCTAAAGCGCAGTAAATATCCTACTAACTGAAAATTTGCTGTCATTTTGCTGCATTTTTACAAATACTCAGCAAAAGGACAACAAAAGGGCAATCATCATTGCATATTTGCTGCCCTTTTGTTGAATATTTACAAAATCGCTGCAAAAGGGCAACAAATCTGAACAATTCTCGCCGTCTGGTCTACGCACAGAATAATTTCTCGAACATAAGACATTTCATTTTCCACACTCTATAGTCACCCTTTTGTAGATAATTAAATTAGAAATAACAGATTAAAAAGTTTTTTTTTTTAATATTAAAAAGATTGGTTATAATGACATCTATTGATGACAAGATAGTAGGAAACGGATTTAAGTGGTTTGGGCCATTAATTATGGACAAATAAGATGGATGGATAAATTTAATTTTGAAGTATTAGGAAGAAAAAGAGGTGGATTAAATGGAATTGAATAGAACTTGTAAAAAAAGATTTATATGAAATGGGACTTAATAACCAATGCAACATTCAACAAGGACAAATTGAGAATGGTAATTCGTATCGCTTAACCCAATCTCTTGGGACAGAGCTAATAATAATGGTGATACTATTTTGGTACCTAGTATATGTCTTGGTAGAAGAATGATTGATGCAGGAGCATTTTTTAAGGCTACTTCACAAGAGACTCAGTTTACATGCAACTAAAGAAAATATCATTATATGAGAATAAATCGCGTGAATTGAGGCATGAGGCATAATAATAATATCACGAGCTTGCAAATTCTCTCAAATCTCATCAAATTTCATCAAATTTCATGATCACTCAAATCTTAAGCAAATCTCCTTAAAGTCAAAA
>NW_021327785.1:0-327 GCF_001605985.2 Dendrobium catenatum | reverse complement strand
CTGCTGCGCTGCCCGCTGTCGGTGGCTTCACTGGCTGCCCGCTGTCGCTGGCTGCTCGCTTCCGCGACTGACAGAAGTGGGTTTGGGTTGACCTGAACCTGACCCGAACCCGAAGTGGTCGGGTTCGGGTCCAGTAAATCGACCCGTTTGCAAAAACGGGACCGGTCGAACCAGCCGATCAGTGTCGGGTTAATTTCAAATTTGACCCGAACCCGATCCATGACCTGAAATTGACACTCCTATATTTTATGATCAATTGTAGCAGCCGTCCTTTCTTAGAAAGTGGTTGATTTTTTTTTTCCATTCATAGCCTAAGGTGTGATGCAG
>NW_021327784.1:0-366 GCF_001605985.2 Dendrobium catenatum | reverse complement strand
GACGGGATCGGAGGTTGGAGCTTCAGCTGGGATCGGAAGCAACGACAGGAGCTCTGCGTGCGTGGAAGTAACGAATGAGGGGGAGAGCGAGAGCTTCGTTCGGTTGGCATTTAAAGGCGTCGAAAGGTAGCAATCGAGGTGAGATCGCAGATTTTGAGCAGGAATTCCGGGACGTGGACTCAAGCGGCGCCGAATCGTACGAGGTAAGTAGGATTTACGGCAGGTATCACGGCTGGATTTGAGGATCCGACGGTTAAGGTATGTATATTGGATTTTTGCTTTGCTTTCTCCTCTCTTTGTTCTCTGGATATTGGTTAACAAATGCCCCTCAACAAATGTGGTACGCGTCTAGAGCGAATCACGTTT
>NW_021327783.1:0-493 GCF_001605985.2 Dendrobium catenatum | reverse complement strand
TATTATGGGTGGATATCTTGAATTGGGACTAAAAACATGGGAAATCCACAAGAATAAAAAAAAATAGAATTTGCGAGATCAGGAAGCAACATATCACACAATAAACACAAACGAACTAACTTTGCATGAACATCCCAATGGAATTCACAACCAACAGTAGATAAAAATAAAGGTCAAAAGATTTACTTTTTGTGATGTACTACCAGGTTGTGTTGGGTGATTAAAGCGATCGATCGTTCAGAATGAAATAAATTATATTCAAATTAGGGAACGCAAGAACCTTAGGCAATCAAAATAAGAAACAAAGAAATTTTATTGAACATGCATTCGAAGGACTACATCCTATTGCATTTGGAGAAGATTAAAAGGCTAGAACAATTGGAAGATTTACCTGATGTGCTTGCAACCAATGATCGGCGATGTAGATGCAACGATAGTTGGGTGCTTACGGCGGTTGACGTTTAGAAGGAAAGAAATCACAATCATAGATAAA
>NW_021327782.1:0-629 GCF_001605985.2 Dendrobium catenatum | reverse complement strand
AAATTATCATTATATAGTAAGTAATACATTATCATTTAAAAGACCTTCTGAATGAAATTTAAAAGAAATTTCATTTTCCTAACAAAAAGAGAAATGATAATAAACAAGCATCTACCATGAAGGAAAATATGTTATTGTAATCATATAATTGCATATAACTGTTTAAGATAATTATATTGTCATGTATTTGTAATTTAATTTTTATGATTGAGTAAAGCAAAAGCAGATGAAGTTAGAAATTAGTTTAGTAAAAGTTAAAACCTGTGTCAAGTTCAAGAAAAGTTCATTATTTAAAAAAGACATTCAACATAATGTTAAAATCTAACGAATGTCATCAACTCTTAAAACTGCTATAACCTATAATTAAAAAAATAAATAGAGAGAGAGAGATACAAAGAAATAAGTAATAATGATCTAGAGTATCAAGCATAAAATATGTATGTCAAACATGAATAAAGATGAAAGTTTAAAGAACGTCTAATTTGATTATTTTAGGTTCGATCTCAATAACTTCATCAGATTCTTCTTTTATAGATTGTGCTGTAATAGAACGAAAGGTTTGATTGCCACATTGTTTATCTTGAACCTTTATTGAGAATATCAGCTCCTTATCACAAAATTTTTTGATA
>NW_021327781.1:0-312 GCF_001605985.2 Dendrobium catenatum | reverse complement strand
ATTAGTTTAAAAGGAATATAACACATGCAAGTTTAAAGACCATGAGTTCTATAATGGCCATAATATCTCCATCACAGGTACGATTCCATATGCAAGATAAGACAATATTCTGACAAAACCAAATGATTTAAATTATGATATTACAACTCATACTTAGTTGTTTACATCAGGATACTTCTTCACTCATGCAAAAACTAAGCAGAATGCATGCGAGGAAGTACATGAGCACATTTCTTCATGCAGTGATGAACCCAATGTATAATGAATACCAATATAACTTCAATAAACAAAAATTTCGAGCAAAGAGAGCAG
>NW_021327780.1:0-428 GCF_001605985.2 Dendrobium catenatum | reverse complement strand
GTATCATGCTCTGATGCTCATAGTACATATCATGACTCTTTATTTGCTCTACCATCATAATATATGGTTCTTTTACCTCTATCGCGATCTTTTAGTGATGATTTTTTTATATAGGGACTAAATGTCACATCCTTATGTTCATAGTATAGAGCTAAATATTATCATAATTATTTTTTGCTGTTACTATAACACTCAAACAATAATCTAAAGATGAAAAATAAATCGATTCCCAATGGAGTTGCCAGAAATTTATGGGCTCTGAAAATTTGGCCCCGACCTCCCCCACTTGCTTTTTCTTCAGGGGAGTTTTAACAAAATTAAGTTATGGGGTAAATTTTAGAAGAAATATGAGTTTGTATATAATACTATTACAAATTCAGGTCTATGAACTATGTTTTGATGATTGGCAAACACTCTTACTTGACTTG
>NW_021327779.1:0-322 GCF_001605985.2 Dendrobium catenatum | reverse complement strand
GGGTTTTCGTGTCGTGTCAAATATTGACACCCCTAGATTAGATGGACCTTTTTGACCAAATTTAAGATTTTTTTTTAAACTTAAAGTTTAGATTTGTTGGCATTTATAGTATTTGTTAATGAAATTTGTTCATTATTGAATACGGTGAGTTTTTATGAAGTTAATTCCTATTCAACAAAGATGGATGAGATATTTTGCTAAACTTTTTAATGAAGATTGTGAAAATAAGATTGACTATAGTGACCTTAGCACCCTAGATGAAAATAAAGATTTATGTTTTTATCGTCGTATTAGTAAAACTGAAGTTAGAGAGGCTTTAAAG
>NW_021327778.1:0-240 GCF_001605985.2 Dendrobium catenatum | reverse complement strand
TTAATTATGTAATTTATATTTTATTTATTTTAAAAATAGAAACTGAAAACTTATAAGTTATTATAAATTAATATTTAAATTCTCTCTCCTCTCTCCCCTCCTCTTTTTCTCCTCTGCTATCTCCTCTTTCCTCTCTCTCTCCGCTGTCATCTCTCTCTTCCTCTCTCTCACCCCTCTCGCTCTCCTCCCTTCTCTGTCTGTTGCTGAGGGGAATACGCCAAATTAAACGGCGTATTCTCA
>NW_021327777.1:0-295 GCF_001605985.2 Dendrobium catenatum | reverse complement strand
CCGCCGGACCACCGTCAACACCTCGCCGGACCACCGCAGGAACCTCGCCGGACCACCGCAGGAACCTCGCCGGACCACCGCCGGACCACCGCGGAACCTCGCCGGACCACCACCTTAAGGCCCGACGTTCAGTCCCTACGCTCTACTGAAGACCCGACGTCCTGCCGAAGACCCGACGTTCTGTTCAAGGCCTAACACTCGGTCCCTACGTTCTATTCGAAGATCGGACGTTCTATTCAATGCCTGACACTCGGTTCTCTGCGTTCTGCCGAAGACCCGACGTTCCGTTCAAGGC
>NW_021327776.1:0-207 GCF_001605985.2 Dendrobium catenatum | reverse complement strand
CATTGCTTATGAGCAAGGAGTAAATAAAAGAAATTTGAATATAGGTGAGAAAAGAAAGGAGAAAATTATGGCATTGAAGGCCAACGACTTGAACTCCGATTCTTTCGGGTCTGTAAGCGATGAATTAGCCTTAATCATAAGGTAATTCAAAAGCTTTCTAAGGAAGAAAAAAAAGCATCATCAAAATTGGAGAAAAGGTAAGGATAA
>NW_021327775.1:0-1222 GCF_001605985.2 Dendrobium catenatum | reverse complement strand
CCATCTCGTGCTCTTCAAAACATACAAAATCCCAAATCAGATACATTATTTCATTATTATTTCATTTATGAAAGCATTCGGAACCTCAGAAGACCTCTTAAGAGGATTTGCAACTCATTAGCCAGAGGTAAGTTACTATATACCACCGCTGAAGAAGATTGGAATGGAGAAAGCGAAAGTTTACCTTGGACTGTTGGGTTGATGGTTTCGGTGAGAGGAAGATGGATGAGTTTCGTTTGTCGGGACCGAGAGGGAGATTAGGGCCTGCTGTGTTCGCCGAGAGTGAGATGAGCGGCTGCTGTGTTCGGTGATAGCAAGATGAGCGGGAATAACTGCTGTGCTCGACGAGAGAGAGGAGTGGAAATGGTGAGGGAGAAATGGAGTTGGACGAGGCGCTAGAAGAGATCACTAAAAATTTGTCACTTTGCCTGCGCTTTACTAAAAAAAGTGCAGTCAAAAGCACTGATAAAGCGCAGTCAAAGTGCATCTAAAGCACAGTCAAAGGACACAGTCAAAGCGCAAGCCACATGGTGAGTTCTTATTGGATGTCCCGACCTATTTCTAGGTCCGTTGATCGGACCTAATAATTTACTGTCGCTCGGAGATGTGCCGATGGACGCACGAATGTGGTGTGGGTAAATTTGGCATTTCCGTGCGTAAACAGAGGTAGTAGACGGAGTAAGCTGCAACCTTCCGTCTTTTCAGATCGGCAGAAATACGTCGTTGTACAGAAACGAAGTTTAGAGAAGTAGTGTTAACAGACACATATCTGTAACTGTTTTCGGCGATTCAAAATGAAAACGGCATAATAAAGTGCAAAAGAAATGAGGCCTTAGTGTGTTTTTCTCCTACTTTACACTTAAAAGAATTATGTAGTAGTAATTCTGACAGCTTATTGGTAGCTTCTTTTATTTTCAAAGTGCTTGATTATTTGTCATTACAGCCTTTTTTTGAATCATAAGAAGAGAGCCAAGAAGTTGATTCTTTTAAAAATATGATTTAGAGAGAATCCTTACACATTTTTAATCTTGTAAATTAGTTGATTTTTATCTGTGTAAAATTTCCTCCATAGAAAGCTTAATTATTGAATAATTTACAAACATGGTATGATTTACTAGCACTTGCAGGGTCTAAGTGAAGAACTGTGAATGAAAAAACATTTTTTTGTTATAATTTTTTTATAAACATTAGGTCTATCCAAAATCAAATTGACATAATAAAT
>NW_021327774.1:0-241 GCF_001605985.2 Dendrobium catenatum | reverse complement strand
TGTAGTATTCGATTACAAAATAGGAGAAAATTAAAATATGCGTGGTGAGACACAATTTTTCCCACCAGTTTCATGCATTCATAACAAATCATTTCATTAGAAACCTTGCCATTTCTGTTAAACTTACCTCTATTTTATTGCTGGCGTCTCTTCTGCTTCCTCTTTAAAAAGCTTCTGAATTGTCTAGTCATCAATGTAATATCTTCTTCATCCTCAGGTTGTGAGTGTTCACTCTCTGACT
>NW_021327773.1:0-261 GCF_001605985.2 Dendrobium catenatum | reverse complement strand
AAAAATGACTGTCCCTGATCATCTGAAGGAGTAGGTGGTGGTTGCTGCTGAAAGTATCTGGATAGTGTGGCAAATGTTGCTCAAAATTAGGGCATCTCCTGATCATGCTAGTGCTGCACGCGAATAATGTCCTCAGTATGTTGCTGCTCCTGTGCATCAACGTAAGTCTCAAAGCGGGTCTCCCACTGATCGAATCGCTCCACTAACTGATCCAACTGAAAGTGCTGGTGGAGCGGGATAGGCGCACGAATAGGATCGGGA
>NW_021327772.1:0-277 GCF_001605985.2 Dendrobium catenatum | reverse complement strand
AAAAATCTATAAATAGAGCCCTCATTCTTCACAAAGGTGAGGCGAAGCTGAAGCAAGAAGAGAAGAGGAGAAGTAAGAGAAGGAATAAGCTCCTCCTCGACCACCACCGGAGCCTCACCGGACCACCGCCGGAGCCTCGCCGGACCACCACCAGAGCCTCGCCGGACCACCATCTCAAGGCCCGACGTTCAGGCCCGACATTCTGCTCAAGGCCTATCGTTCAAGCCTGACATCTTCATATGAGGTCCTCACCTTCGCCAAAGGCCCTCACTTTTAC
>NW_021327771.1:0-249 GCF_001605985.2 Dendrobium catenatum | reverse complement strand
AAAATATTTTCGCTCAAACCAAGCGTTCCTTCTCCCCGCAATTTTTAATTTCGACAGGGCGGTTCAAATCGTTATCTCATAACAATTAACAAATATAAAAACGAAGGATGCGCCACTTCCAGCCACTTTTTCTATTAAACCCTTTCCACCTTTCGCTATTTGGCCACGTCCAACCCTAAATCCTCCCGCTTGCGTGAAAACCCAACTTGGCATGAGGCCATCGCTGCCCATATCTGCCAAAAAAAGGTT
>NW_021327770.1:0-354 GCF_001605985.2 Dendrobium catenatum | reverse complement strand
AAAATCTTTTTCTATAAAATTCATTAAAGAAAGTTTTCGATATAAATTTTAAAAGGAGGTAAAATTTTTTAATTATCAATTCACCCCCCGTCTTGGTTAGCCGCTGGGACATAAGCTTAGGTTTAACAACATAATTCATATTGAATAAGTTTCAACAAGTGGTATCAGAGCTTGATTTCAAAATCATAAGTTTAGACTATGTTTTGATTAACATAGATGGCTACATTTGGAAACCAAAATACACCTCAGGGTTACTCTATAATTGGACCTCCATTGTTCGACAATATTCCTTTTGATTTTTGAAAAACACGCATGTCTACATTTTTAAAGTCACTTAATTATCGTATGTGGATC
>NW_021327769.1:0-229 GCF_001605985.2 Dendrobium catenatum | reverse complement strand
TGAAAATTTGAAGATAATTATTTGTATTATTATTATTTTTTTTCAAATTACAACAAACTAATTGATGGATAATCATATGTTAATGTTTCTAAGAGATAAGTTGTTTATGAGTATCATGTAACCCATCTAAGAATTGTGTTATAATGATATGATGATAGTAGTAATGACATTAATTCAATATGTGGTTATATGAATGCTAAACATGTACATGATATGCATGAGTAGTGCA
>NW_021327768.1:0-221 GCF_001605985.2 Dendrobium catenatum | reverse complement strand
TGCTGATGAATGTTTGTGGTAAAATCAGCAATGAATGCAGCTCACCCAACGATCAACATCAGTTTGCAAATGAACACATTAATCTACCTGCAAGCGATGATGGAAAATATGCTTTAGGTCTAATGGATCCCCTGCGAACATGGACATGCAACATGTCATTTACAAGCAAAGATTGATGATCACGACAAATGCAAGACCACAACAAATATAAGCGCCTACGA
>NW_021327767.1:0-235 GCF_001605985.2 Dendrobium catenatum | reverse complement strand
TACTCTGCCCGATTTTCGTACGATTTCTGATTTTCTCGGAATTGATAGATTGAATTGATATATGCATGACCATTGATATGATTACTCTAGATTTCTTTATTATTGCTTATTGCATCAATTATTGCATTGACTATTGATCGGATTGATTGATACTGAAAGACAAGTGGGAACATGGTTGAACGTTGGTTGGAGGTAGAATTGACCTGTACAGGATGGTGGGCCGACGGACTTTCCT
>NW_021327766.1:0-216 GCF_001605985.2 Dendrobium catenatum | reverse complement strand
TAAAAAAATATATAACTGCAATATGTTGGTTAGGACATAGAGAAGTTTAAACTTTTGAAGACTTAAAAAAATTTTGGACCCAATCCAAATAATACATTAAGTTACTAAAAGAAGTAACTATACATATTACTAAAGATTGGGTAAATTGATTTTGGACCCAGTGCTAACTCAAACATCAAGCTACAAAAAAAATGTAACTACAACATTCGAATTAGC
>NW_021327765.1:0-535 GCF_001605985.2 Dendrobium catenatum | reverse complement strand
GACTTAATGGAATTTGCTTAATGTTAGGGAATTAAGGCAAGAACCAATTAAATCCTTTTTGAATTTGAAATTCAAATCGGATTTAAAAATGGAAGCTTCCCAAAAATAGCTTTCATAAATTAGGAAAGATTTCGAATTTTAAAATACATGATTTTGAATTTGAAATCAGCCCAAAATATGAACACCCAAATTAGGCAAGGATTTCAATAGGGATGAGGTGGTGGATGGTGGCCGGCGGCTAAAGATTGGGCCGGCGGTATGAGGGCATGGAATGGAGCTTGGATCGTGAAGTTGAGGGAGGAGGAAGAAGATGACGTGAAGGTGGATGTAGGAAGACGATAAATATGACAACGGGGAGCAATAAGAAAGAACCACACAAAAATAAAGATAAACGAAAGAGAAACAAAAGATAGAAAATAAAATGATAGAAACCGCGAGCCTTGGACTCTTCCGAAGACTGACGGGTGATTCGTTTGCCCTTCTCCAAGGGATTTCAATTCACGAGCCCGGACCCATCCTGCGGCTGGTGACAACT
>NW_021327764.1:0-496 GCF_001605985.2 Dendrobium catenatum | reverse complement strand
CAGAATGTGAGAGGGAGTTATTTTGGCAGAGGCAAAATGATAAAAGGATTCCTCATTTGCTTTTGAAAGGAAATTTTCAGAGGAATTCCTGTGGGATTTCTTCGCTAACACCTTTTGTCTCTTGCTAGAGGAGGCCATTGATGTTTTGGAAGTCGAAAGGGATTGAAAGAGATGTTTGGAGATGTGATTGTTGAGTTAGAAAGCCTTCACATTTAAAGAAAATGATACGTTCGTCCTGGACGAAAACAGTTCATCCTGGACAAAAATTATCGTTCGTCAGGACGAAAACATTTCGTACAGACAATCCAATTCGTCCAAAATATAACAGCTTTTCGTAATCAACACAAATTACGATACGTCCTTTTGTACAGACTTTTTGAATTGACCGATCATACAGACGAAAAAATTTTGTACAGATGATCAAAACTAATTTCATTTTAATGTCAGTTGAAAACCGTCCCCTACTATGAATCGACGTATGTTTGTCTGGATGAAC
>NW_021327763.1:0-271 GCF_001605985.2 Dendrobium catenatum | reverse complement strand
GGCTTAGAATGACCCATTTAATATTTTTTTATTTATTAGCATAATATTCTTATTTTAATCAATTAATCTAAAATATATGATGAACAATTTAATAAAAATATTTTTAATTAAAGCGGATTATCGGCCGATTGGGGTTGGGTTGCTAGTGGGTATGATTCGATTTCATCTCCTTGCCCAATTTATTAAACTGGTTGGGTTCAAGTTGATCAGATACAAATTGAGTCAATTTCGGGTTGGATCTGATTATATGAACGTGACGAATTCGGCACCC
>NW_021327762.1:0-311 GCF_001605985.2 Dendrobium catenatum | reverse complement strand
TTCCACGACGGAAACATCTTTGGTAGAAGTGCGATCATCCATTTTGATTACCTCATGAGAATCCATCGGGAAGAAAAATCTCGTAACTCCTACATGCGAGGAGGGGCGCTAATTCGAGCAAGGAAAATTTTTCGCTCGCAAAAAGCGGAAGCCTCAACCGTCAGAAAGCCGTGGGGGAAGAAAGAAAAACCCCGTAACTCCTGCACGCGAGGAGGGGCACTAATTCGAGCAAGGAAAATTATTTCGCTCGCAAATAGCTAAAGCCTCAACCGTCAGAAAGTCGTGAGGGAAGAAAGAGAAATCCCGTAACT
>NW_021327761.1:0-319 GCF_001605985.2 Dendrobium catenatum | reverse complement strand
CTCCAATAAAGAAATTATACACCTCCGTGGATGTGACATCTTTTGAAAATCAACCCTACCCTAAATCTTCTATTTTGGAGGAGGATCACCATCACTCGGGAATATCAACTTTTTGAAGAATCAATTACCCCAACAAATATTCTTAATGTCAAATCTTATTTTGATATTGGGTTTACCATCCCTACCCAAACTCAGTCTCTCTAGAATGTGATATCTTTATTAAAAAAGTTAGGAAATGTATTAGAAGCAAATATGTTAATTGGATAACTGGTATTATAAATTTTTGATAGGAAATACTTGATTTCAAGTATTTCCTATT
>NW_021327760.1:0-365 GCF_001605985.2 Dendrobium catenatum | reverse complement strand
ACCCCTTTTAGGGATGAGTTTCTTTTCATTTGGATATCCAAATTCGACGAATCCAAGAAGTTCGTAGAAAAAGAAAGAACAAAATGGAGAAACAAAGAAAGAAGATGAAGAACTGAAGATACAAAAAAGAATATAACCCATTTCAAAAATCACTTGCGTCATTCTTACTATTAGAATATGGGTTTGTTGTTAGTGGTGCCCGACCACTTTACTTTTCTGCAAATTCTGGGTGTAATATGGATATTGGACATTGGACATTGGATATTATAATTTTGGATTATTTAATTTGTTTGTTTACATTATTTGTGCAGTAGAATTTTTTTAGGATTCTTGCATGTCGTATTTTGTTTTAGCCTGGATTCGAA
>NW_021327759.1:0-252 GCF_001605985.2 Dendrobium catenatum | reverse complement strand
CGTTTTTGGACATTACATTCATGGCAGAGAGAGAGGGGGAGAGAGACAGAGAAATATATACATCCAAGGGAGGAAATTAAAGGAAAGTTTAGACGGAAGCTTATTTGCTCAATAGTGGTAGCAAGTGATTGCATTTTTCTCTTTGTAATAATCATGACAATGTAATAGTAGAAAGTAATCATGATAATAAAAGATGACATTTTTAATCTTCCAAAAATTGCAACTTGTCAAATAGAAACCTAAAAATGCTTA
>NW_021327758.1:0-995 GCF_001605985.2 Dendrobium catenatum | reverse complement strand
ACTTCCTATAGCTCTGTCTTACACAATCCAAATTCCATAACCAATGCTCTGATACCACTAAAAGCTTTGTCACGACCCGACCCAAGACGGATCCCGCCCGCACCAGGTCGCGACTAGCTTAACGAACAGACTAACCAGGATCTGGTTTTGGAATTTATTTCAGAACTGAATCTTCCAAATCTTTCAACTCAAAAACAAACACACACACAGAGCTATTATGAATCATCAAATGCAGCGAAAAAAAACATCTATATTTTCTTTTCCTCAAAACAATCATCTATAAATACAGTATATGGCTTTTAGACAGAAAGAAAGACAGAACAGAAAAGCCATGACTGTACAAAAATCAAAAGGTACAAAACAATACCTATAGATCAGACTCTGAGAACTCTAGTCCAAAACCTCCTTCCCTTTCCCAGAACTTAAAAACCATCAGAAAAGAAGAGTGAGCTCAACAGCTCAGCAAAGCAACAAACTTCCAATCAAAACTCTCAGAATCCAAAACCAAACACATCAGACAGAAAATCCGTACAGAAATAAGAACAGATATCAAATCGGACAGATCAAAACGAAACATATCAAATCAGAACAGATATAGACAGATCAAATCAGACAGAACTGTACGGAAATAGAAGTCATATCAAATCAGAAACAGACCAGATCAAACATATCAAATCAACAGAAGCATAATCATACAGAAATCAGAAATTCAGATCATATCGAAACAGAATAGAATCATGTCAGAATCGGATCAGAATCATATCATACAGATCAGATCAAATCATATATATTAATTTTGCATAAACAGAACAGATTCCCTGATACTGACAGAATCTCAACGGATTCTGGCCCCTTATGCCTCCCTTCCCAGACACTGACAGAATCTCTCGGATTCTGGCCCCTTATGCCTCCCTTTGTGTTCATGTCACTAGAACAGATGTGCTTATAGCACCATAATAGAATTCATCGGATCCGGAACAGAACAGATATAAGAT
>NW_021327757.1:0-222 GCF_001605985.2 Dendrobium catenatum | reverse complement strand
GGTTAGGAATACTTGAGAACTCAAGTACTTCCTATCAGGTCCCTTAGTGGAGCATTAAAGGAGAGGGGCCCACTAATGGGGCCGGCGGCATAGAGAAAGGGAGAGGGATTAGGGGAAAAGTAATTATACGTTTCCTAATCCACTCCGACTAATTAATGATGAAAATTTCAAATCCGCACAAATTCAAATTTGACACGTCATTGAAACTTTCCTAATTTGGCG
>NW_021327756.1:0-246 GCF_001605985.2 Dendrobium catenatum | reverse complement strand
AAGTTAAGAGGAGGCTGATGGAGGTTTGGATTTTAGTGAGTTATTCTCTGTTAGAGAAATTTGAGTGGTTGGATTGAGTTTGTAGAGCTTAGGTTGTATGCAAGAACAACAGACCGAAGGAACTGAGGTAGTGAGGTTAGAGAAATTTGGAATAGCTGTAAGTGGTATTCACATGAGGGAGTTTGGATTGCTGCTCTTAGTGAGGTGGAATTTTTTTTTTTTTTGGGCTGCTATGTTTTCTTGACA
>NW_021327755.1:0-418 GCF_001605985.2 Dendrobium catenatum | reverse complement strand
TTCTTCATTGGGTACCTAACCACCTTGCCAAAAATAATTTGTGATTTGCTGAAATTAACTCTTTGTCCTGTCCACTTGTAGAAGTCTTCCACAATGATCTTTAATGCCTTAGCTAAGGCAGTAGAGCATGAGAGAAGATTAGCACATCATCAGCATAAAAGAGATGTGTAATCTTTGGGCCTCTGGGAGAGATATGAATGCCAAGAGACTGCCCCCTTTTTTGCACAGAATTGGACAACAGTTGGGAACACAAAATGAAAATGTATGGTGATAGTGGACATCCTTGACGGAACCCATTATGAGCATTAATCCACTTCGAATTCTTTTCATTGATGATAATGGAAAACATTACATCTATAACACATTCCAATAGAAGGTTAGAGAAATTAGAAGGAAAGCCATACCACTTAAGAATTTG
>NW_021327754.1:0-1112 GCF_001605985.2 Dendrobium catenatum | reverse complement strand
AATGAGCGATAAATCATAAAAAAAAAAATTAGATAAATAATTTTATCTTTTTTTTTTTTAAATATTAAAGTTAGGGCATCTTTGATGGAATCAGCAAAGCAAATAAAAAATAGAGAGACACGGTGCCAGTAATTGACTTGGCATAGTTGGAAGTAAGGAAGAAGAGATTTTAAATAGCGATGTTAGGGTTGAGCTACTTTTGAGTGATTAATCATAGGATTTCTAAGAAAATTTATGGCTGATATGAAGACTGCCATGGGCTATCTCTTTGACCTCCCCTTTCAGGTGAAGCGTTAGAACACTAAGACCATCTCCAAGTGAACTGGATATGGCGGTATGACGTCCGTCATTCACTCCATTCAAACGCTAAATTGCACATCAAAATTTGGTTGGTGAACAGTGCGACACTAATGTGACACCAATATTGATGTCGCACTGTTCACCTATGCCACTGTTTTGTGTTACGGGATTTACCGAAAAAGGGCAAAAAAGAGGAAAAAGATGGTTACCTTCGTAGCGAGATGAAGAAGCTCGCAAAAGAGGAGAAAGAAATGGGGTTTGATTGGAGATGAATTACTGCATTTTGGAGTTTTACTATATTTTGGAGTGGGAAAAGGGATTTTTTTTAGGCCCTAACACCATTGTAAGTAGTGTTTACGTAAAACCTAATGAGTTGCTCCCATTTTATGGAGAAATTATTATGTGCAGCGTTCGGACTAGGAACCGTTCAGATTCTGTGATGGTACACAATAAATACATAGTAAATACGAAGCAAACAGATGTACTATGTATTTGTTGTGTATTTACAATGTATCATCACAAAATCTGGACTATTCTCCCGTCTAGACTCCGCACATAATAATCTCTCTATTCTATGAAGGTTTTGGCATCTCCATGCCCGCTTATTCACTAACATTGATGCCTTCTTCTCCTACTTGGATGTCTGGCCTCGTGATTGATGAGTTATATTTGTTCCTCTTTTTTGTTGGATACAAAAATCTAAAGCCACTAAACACTAATGTTGGGCTTGGTTACCTTTACTTATCATGTAGTTCTTTCCCTATTTTATTATCTTTTTAATATTTTTAAAAACTCAACAAATAGTTTTTAGG
>NW_021327753.1:0-1482 GCF_001605985.2 Dendrobium catenatum | reverse complement strand
AAGACTTGATGTCTTTAAATGAAGAATATGGCTTCGTTAAGGACGGCTTTCTTACTTCTTCTTTAAGCAGATTTTTAATACAAAATTTTAAATTTTTGTAATAAAAATCTGCTTTAAAAAAGGGTAAAAAAGCCATCCCAAATGAAGCCTAGTCTCTGGTGAACCGTCAATGATTAAAAAATAAGAAAAGTTAAAAAGCAAGATAAGAGAGAGAGAAAAATGAAATCCTAAGTAAATCGCTAGGATATTAACGTTCAAAAAAAATGACCTAGCAAAAGATGGATGGTTATCTCAATAGTCAAGTCACTTGCATAACAATAGCAATCTAAACCGCTCTCTTTCGACAAGCTCCACACAAACTCAAACTTTTCACAGGAAGAATTGGAGGTTGAACCTAGGCACGAGGGGACACCTTAAGACCAGCGGATCATTCCATTGCCAACTTCACAAAGAAGAATCTCCTGCTCCACTCACTCGTCACCGTCAACCTATGAAGCTTTATGCGAGATGAGAATAGCTATTTGATGTCGCATACGACAATTAAAGAAGGCTGATACAAGTCAATATTTAAGGATTTTTCAGCATAAAGAGTGAAATCATTCGGCACGTTGCTCAAATTGAAAGCAAGGCAAGTCTATTAAGAGGGTAAGCGTAGATGTCAAAATGGGTCGACGGATCGGATTCGGGTTGAACTTTAGTTGACCTGACCTGACCCTCGAACCCGTTTGATTAAAAAATTGGGGAGTGCGAAGGCAAGCGAGGCGGTGCCGAAGTGGCCTATGTGTGCGGGTTCAATGTCGACCAAACGTGCAGAGAACCTTCTGGCGCCTGGCGGTCGAGGACTGATGGACGGAAGACCTACTGGTTGCTGAGTCGCGCGAGACTTAGCACGGCGTCAGCAAACCGCAATGGCTCTGGCTGCATCTCGCCGACCAACGACTCGACTAGACATGAAGACGTGATACGATGGCTGCGACAGTGCGACTCGACGTCTTGAACGGGCCAGACATCGGACACGACCAGACGTCTAGGCGAGATAGCGAGATCATGATACACGCAATTACGTGGGCCCGGTAGACTATTTTTTTGGGTTAACCTATTTGATTTTTGATTTTTGAGTCAACCCAAAACTCCGACACAATTTTGCAAACTGGGTCAAAAACTCGATCGATCCGTCCGATGATAACGGTTGATCCAACTCAAAATTTTTCGGATCGGATTTCATGTCTCGTGTCATTGATTTTGACACCCTATAGACAAAATGGAATAATGGAGAACGAAAATACCCAACTAGGTTGTATAATAAAGATATGAAACTGAACTGCACAGTCTTGGAGGTTAACTCACTATACTACATATAATTTTTAGATTTTAAAGTACGTCCGTAGCGGGCATTTATGCAGTCTCTTCAAAGTTGCAATCACCCCTTCATCATCAAAAGAGATGAACACATAATATGGGATCCTGGCGTTGTCCCTCTAC
>NW_021327752.1:0-224 GCF_001605985.2 Dendrobium catenatum | reverse complement strand
TGGTGATAGTTTCTGGGGAAGACAGACATGCTGTGGTCGTGATCTAAATTCCAAATTGATTAAAAAAATGATTTTTAAATGAACCTGATTTGTCGATGAAGTTAATGTGGCATTTACCCATGTGGGTGCTGGTAGAAGGATTTTTAAATGAACCTCTATTTTCTTATGTTGTGTTCTTCATTCTCTAATTGCAGGAACTTTTTACAAATACTAATTGCATTTTA
>NW_021327751.1:0-6530 GCF_001605985.2 Dendrobium catenatum | reverse complement strand
CGCGAACCTTGGAATCCACCAAGATTGACTGGTATTGCTTTTGCCCTCACCTTGGGCTTTCCATAAAACTCACACAGAGATCTATGAGAAAAGAACTCACTATGAGATCTTCAAGAAGGAACTCACAAAGAGAACACAAGAGCCAAATTTTCATTCAATAATCATCATCCCCTTCCAAGAGGAAGAGTAGGGCTTAAATAGCCAAATACATGAAGTAAAATAAAAGACACAATTGCCCCTAGGGCAAACATAAAACAAAGCCCTCAAGTGAGGGTATAAATGGAAAAGTACAAATAACAAATAAAATACTTGAAAATAAATAGACACGATCGTAGCCGTTGATCTTCGATGTTCTCATCACTTAATGGGTGGATTTATGATGGCTTTTTGGTGGATGAAAACTATACTTTGATGCTATTGATAATTATTATCAGCATGAATGAATGTTTTTAAAGCGTAATGCAAATCGCTGCTTTAATGAACTATAGCATTTATTACTTATATATCTTTTTTTGTATGTGTTTATATCATGTGCATATGTAGACATTTATTTAATTAGATCACATCAAGTATAATTATACATTCAATAACAACTATAAAATATGAATTATTACATGAATGACTTAAAAACTTGTTATAAGATTAAAAAGAAATGTGATGTACATATTTAATTTGAAGTCAAACTTGAAAAGTGAATTTGCAAGTTGAAAATTCTACAATTTATATTAGTCATTTGAATTCACAGAAGATTAAAACTATTGAGTAGTTTGATGGTTTTAAATTTACGAACTTTAAGACTGCATATTTAATTCATAGAAAATTAAATTTCATTGATATCATTTAATATGAATGATGCGTGCCTTAGAGGAGCTCAAAAAATTAAGATTGAGAATGTTGCTTCGCGTGGGCCTTGAGGGAGAGTGATGCCACTGCTGCAAGATGGAAATGAAGACGTGCAAGTTGAAATCCAGGTGATGGAGACAAAGGTGATCCCTCTACTGCGACATGAGTAACGAATTGTATTGCTATTTGTTAAATATATTCTCCTTTTATTCTCTTAATAAACTTTGAATGAAATAAACGGAAAGCATAAAAAAATTGAACTGAGCTCTTCTACACGTGCTTCATGCACATGCTTTTACACTTGATGGTGTGTAGCAAGCACTACACAACCAAATGGCATGTGAGATGGAAGCAAAGTGTCTTCCCATTGCTAGCTGGCATGTACAAAAAATATGTGTTAGGACCAGATAGCATGATACATGACTCAAAATATTATAATTTTTTTTTGAAACCTGTTCTATAGTAGTGCTGGAACAAATTTTTTTGGGCCATACTCTAGCAGTTGGAACAATAAAAAAAATGCTATAATATGGCTTTCGCCAATTCATGCAAGGTCCGACAATAAAAGTAAACATGACGATGAGCTTTGACATCTCTATTTTTTGAGAACAGAAGAATCAGGTGTTGAAGAAAAAAAATGAGGAGATAAAGTGAAGGTGATTAAGAAGATTGAAACTTTGAATATCTCTAAGGGAGGTAATACGTAGAGAGATATATCAAGAAGATGCCCTACGATTAAATGGAGGGAGGATCAATCACGAAAAAGATTGCCATAGCAAATGCCATTTCTAATTCATTAAATAACCTTGTTTATTTACAATACTTGGCATTCTTTATATTATAGTAACAATAATATCATAGATAACCTAGTCCTTGTAACATTGAGATGATAACATGCAGGCTGTTATCCTTGGTGATTGACAAAATGACAAATAGAAAAAAAAAGGCCTTAACATGGTACAAAACCATATAAATAACACAGACTTTGTCTATGATAAGTGACATTAAATAGAAGATGAAGTAATACTAAACTGACACTGACGAAGACTAACTTATTTCAACCCCTGACTTTTTTATTTTGTTTTGTTGGTATCTATTCATGTTTCATCATCTTTATTGCTGAACTACCATATTCATCTAGTCGTAAAAATGCAATTTTTTTCTTTAAAATAATGTATTACTTCTCTTCTTCAATCAATTCCTCTTATGAGAGTTGATGCATTTCTATGTTTTGGTGAAAGCTGCAACCTTCTGAAAAGATTGCTATTAGTTAGACCTAGTGGTGTTTAATGCATTATAAATGTTTTAGGTCTGCTTTGTACTTCATTGCCTGTTATTTTTCAGTGAAAGGAGTTCAGGTATGTCAATTTTTTTTTTATTTTAAATCTCATTTATCATTTCTGTAATTGATAGTTATTTTTTGAAGTACTGATACTTTGTTACGAGTATTTTCTATGATCTCAAGAATATAATGCAAGGCCTCGTTTTTTAATTGTTGGTATGGTGGCATAATTTCTGCAAATGTCATTTCTATTGCTAACGCACCTATCTAATTAATTTCTGCAAATGTCATTTCTATTGCTAACGCACCAGACCTATCTTTGTCTTGCCGTTGCCCTAGTCCAAGTCCTGGTAGAGAAACAGTGGAGGGTTTTAGGTAGTCGAGCAGCCTAGCATAAAATTTGTCGAACTAATAATACTATGAATCCTTTAAGAATTGGTGTTAATGCTAGAGGGCGTCCCCTGTAAGAGCGACGTGCTGTAATGGGCCTGAATACGAAGTGACGAGTGGTCAAGGCCGCTGCAAGTCCGAAACGCAACCACGATGCGCGGTGGCAGTGTTAAATAGGCACAAGGGGTTCCACCATTAAGGACGTGATATGGGCAAAGAGCTAATCCATGAAACTCAAATTAGGAATGGAACTGTGGAATAGATAGGTTCCCTAAGGAAAATCTAATGCGAAATTAATAAGTATTATGAATTCATGAAGTGTAAAATATTTGTGCATTTCCAGGAAAACTAAATGGGTTGGGATAAGGCTAAGGAAATTGATAGTTTAAGGATTTAAACTTTTGATATTCGGTAGGAGGAGTCGAACTAGAAATGGTGTAGGTGTTATTATAGTAAGAGTTTAAAAGAAAAGGTTTTATGGAAAAATAATAGGAAATTGAAGATAGAATTTAGCTTTAAAGTTGTTTTGATGATAAGATTGTTAATATTTAATTAAGTGCTTATGCCCTCAAGTCGTAGGTTTTGTGATATGAGTTTTTAAATTAAATTTTTGGAATGACTTAGAAGAATTATAACAAAATATTACTTCTTGAAAGAAGAGTTTGTTTGGAGGGTTGTGAGAGTATTTAATAAGTGGAACATGTGTAGAGAGGTGATGATTTAAAAAGCATTCATGGTGGCCTATGAATTTGGAACGAGAATGAAGGTGGCAAGAACCATATTGGATTTGTTTAGCGTATTGAATTTTTTAAATTGCTATACCTTATTTAAGAAAAGAATGAGCATCTTATCCACTTATAAACAATGGATATAACAAACCAGATTGACATATTTTCCTTTATTAGAATTAAATATTTAGATTTGCTCAAGATTTAAAGTTATTTCCGAAGTGAAATTATGTACCCAACATCGATTAATAGTTTTTGGACTTTAAGATAAGTGAGCATAAATAAAAAATAAAGTAAAACAATTTTCTACGGATTAAATGGGGGGCATTTAAAGATCATATTCAACAAAAAATATTTTTGAAATAAGATTTTAGATCTTAAAGATTTTGTCTGTGCTAGAGTGAGGATGCTAATATATGTGGGCAAAAGTCGCTATATATTATAAGAATATTGCAAAAGAAGCTTCCTTGGAGTATTGAGTAGACAAAGGGGGTGGGTCATACGTTTGAGTATTTCTTGTCCCTATCCCTCTTTCCCCTTTTCTTCTTGTCTCTGGAATCCTTGGCTTGTATTAATTGGGGGCTGTATTCTATGACTGTGAATTCATGAGGGAAATTAATGATTTTAAATCTAGACATTACTGTTGGCTGATATTTCCATGCATGGCTATTTCCGAAACTTTTTGTCTCTTTGGTCCATGAAATAGCCTTTGAATTTCCTGTCTGGTTTTAATTGGGCTGTTTCCGAATTGGGAGGCTTTTTCCCTTGCTAGTGCCGCTTGGAAACTTCCCGCCTGCCTTGGTTCCGTGATAGAAATTGGGAAAGGTTTTCCGTGGCTGTGCTGCTTGGGAATTTTTCGCTGTTTGCTGCCTTGGTTCCGTGAGAATGGTTGGCCATGCTTGGTGGCTGAATTCTAAATGGAAAGTGCTGATTTTTTTCCTTTGGAATTTCAGACCACCTTTGGAAATGTTTTTTTCCCGTAATTGTGATGCTATTGATTTTGGTGGGACTGTTGTTGTCCGTGAAGTGGCCTCCTTGGTTTTCCTGTTCTGATTTAATGAAGGGCTGATTTCGTAGAACATCCTGAGCTGATTCCAATGGGACATTGGAATCCTATATCTAAAATTGCTTGGAGCTTGTAAACAATTATGATGTGGCTTTTTTGGCATTCCTCTTCTTTGTCCTATAAATTGGAGATGTGTTAATGAAAAAAATGATATAATGATGTGAGTTATTTTGTTGGAGATAAAACCTAGGCGGAGTTTGTTTGTTTGAAAAAAGCTTCGACTTTGGTCCATCCTCTTCCACCTCCTTCGAAAATCCTCGCGGGCCTCTTTTCCCAACCTTACGTCCCCTTCGCTTTCTAATCCTTCCTTTCTTCTAACGCAAGGTTTTCCACCTCCACCTTGTATCTTTTTTCCCTTCTATTTTTTAGTGAAGTTTGTTTGGCTGTTTTTTTTGTTGCTGTTTAGTGAATGGGTTTTTGGCCCTTGTTTTTGTTTGGCTTGTTCCCTAGTTTGGAAAGTTGTTTTGGGTTTGTTTTTTGGATTGGCTTGTTTTTTGTTGCTTGTTTTTGGTTGGCTGTTTTTGGTGAGAGGTCATTTTGGTTGAATCAAAAGTTTTTGTAAGTCATTTTTAAATTTAATATAATTTGTTTTGTTTTTATGTTTTTGTAAGTTCTTTTGGTAAGTTATTTTCTATAGAAGAGTTTTCTTTTTTTGTTGATCCAAATTTTGGGTTCCCCGTCCCCCAAATTTTGATTGCAAATTCAAGTATCAAAGGATTATATGCCCAATAATAGTAAAAAAAGTGGTGGTGGAATCCCTAAAATGTGCCTAAAGAAAAAATTAAAATAGAATCCCTTTGTTTATACCATTGGTTTAATTTTAAAAATTTCTGATAATTGAGAAAATATATAAGTGGGGCTCGTAAGGTTGCTGAGAAGCAATATGGCGATGCAAAGGCCAATTTAGGCTTTTTAGTGAATTTTAATATAATAGATTAGATACTAAGAGGAGAAAGATATTATGTAATAGTTTAGCTTAAACAAGAGATATGAGTTAAGTAAAGGATTTTTAAGTTTCAAGTGAAGTTGTTATTTAAAAGATGAAGATCAAAAATAACTTTTTCCTTAAGAAAAGAATGAATATTCAACAAAGGATGGGGATTGAAAGATTTTTTTTTTGCTTACTTTATGAAGATGTTGAAAAATAGAAAAATTGACTATGTGGGACCTTTACCACGCTAGATTGAAAATAAAGATTTATTTATTTTTTTTAATCCGGCGTATTAGTGAGAAACTGAAGTTAAGAGAGCTTTTAGAAAAAAATGAAGGTGGGGAAAAAGCCCTGTTGACCGGATGATATTCCAAATTAGAAGAGGGGTGTGGATAATGCTTAACAGATGAAAGGAATTTTCCAAGGCTTTTAACTAAAACTTTTAAATACTATTTGAAAAGAAACCCCTAAAAAAGATGCCAGATGATGGAGAAATGAGTGTGTTTTATTCCTTTTTTAATTTTAAAGAATAAGGTGAATGTAACAAGATTTGCGAATTTAAATAAGGGTAATTTAAGGTTAAATGTGTGTCCCCAATACTTTAAACTATGGGGAGGCCGAGGTTATTGGAATGCATAAGGTTTTTTTGCCGCGTGAATTACTGTTTCCTCCTTTTCCTCAAAATCAAATTGAATTTCCCCAATGTCGGGTGCGTCACAATTGGAAGCCATACATTTATTAAGAGTTGTGGAGAAATTATAGAAGAAAAAATAGGAAGGATTCTCATATGATATTTAATGATTTAGAAAAAAGCATATGATAAAGTCCAAGAGAAGTTGCCCTTATGGGAGAAGTTCTTGCGAAAAAGAAAGTAGTTCATAATGGGGTTTATATTCAAATCATTAAGAATATGTAATGCAGTGAGGCCTATTTACTCTGGTCAAAACACAAGGTTGGGATTTGGAACCCCAACGTATTTCCACTATTTCGGATTGGGTTTTAACAATCAAGATCACTTAACCCCATATCTTTTTTTGCTTTAGTTCCATGGAATGTTTCCTTTCACTAGAAACCAAATTTGGCCCAAAAGAGGATGTTAACCTTGGTGGGGTATGCTTTTTTGCTATGATATTCTTTCTTTGTGAATAAGCTAAAGGGGAGTTAAGGTAAACTTGATTAGGAGGTCAACCCTTAAGTCCTAAAGGGTTTTTTTTTCGCTTGAGTAGAACTTTTCTTTAAAAACGGAATAGTATGGGGTGGTATTTTTTATATAATATACCTAAGTTGAAA
>NW_021327750.1:0-342 GCF_001605985.2 Dendrobium catenatum | reverse complement strand
CAAAAGCACACGACGAGGCGCGGAACACATACGGCGCTATTTGTTTGGCGCTACATGGCACATCAAACTAACACTTGATCTTTGCGCTATGCATAGGCAATGGCGTGGGTAGCATGCACAATTTTGATAGCATGTTATAAATTTAAAATTATTAATTATAATTAATTTTTTAAAAGTTTATATGTTACTGTCACAATTAATTATTTTATTAAATATCAAAAAAATAAAGGATTTAACTTTTTGTAGGATTTAAAGCTATCATTTTTAAGCTTAAAATTTGCTCAAATCAAACTATTGTTTGTTTTTTAATGGTGTACAATATATGTGTATTTATATTATGCA
>NW_021327749.1:0-262 GCF_001605985.2 Dendrobium catenatum | reverse complement strand
AGCAGATTGTCTGGCCAAATTAGCCAAAGAGATGGCTAACATCAACGAGGAGAGTCCTATATTCATCGGGGTTTACACTCGTAGGATCTTGGAGCCTGCTCTATTATAATTCCTGAGGGCAGAAGGAATTCCAGATTCAAGTCAACAGGATGAAACTCCAGTTGACCCTCAACCTCTCCATCAGATCGTCATGGAGAATTATCCAGAAGAACATCACATGGCCAAGAGACGTAAAGCCAGTCAAGCTTCAGAATCGTGGTGG
>NW_021327748.1:0-351 GCF_001605985.2 Dendrobium catenatum | reverse complement strand
AACTTGAGAGAATTTTTAACAAGTTTTTTTGGGGTTCGACTTTTAATAATAAAAGCATTCATTGGTCCTCTTGGGATAAAAATTGTGGCACTCTCTCTGAAGGTGGGCTTGGTTGCAAGTCTTTAATGGATTCGTCCAAAGCTTTTTCTTACAAACTTTGGTTTTCTTTTAGATCTAATTTGAGTCTTTGGGCTCGTTTCATGAATATTAAATATTGCAATAATATTCATCCTAACGTTTGCTTTTCTAGAAATACAGACTCGTTTGTGTGGAAAAGACTTTGCAATATTAAGTGGGAAGCTGAAAAATGCATCCAATGGGGGCTTGGCAAAGGTGATATTTATTTTTGGC
>NW_021327747.1:0-270 GCF_001605985.2 Dendrobium catenatum | reverse complement strand
CTGCCAGTTACCCTTTGAATAGTGCCAGAGTCATTATTACCGTTATTTAAAGAACCGCATGCCCTGTTTTCATTCCCCAAATGTATTTTCACTGAAATAGAGGAACCAGCTTCCTCAGTTTTCCCACCTACCATTTCCTCTGCATTACTAGAAGTCTTAATAACTTCATTCTCCTCATCCCTTCCTCTAGTATTATTCATATCACCCTCCATAATATTTTCCTTCAAAATCGAATCTCCATTATTAGTGTCACAAGCAGTAGACTCAATG
>NW_021327746.1:0-415 GCF_001605985.2 Dendrobium catenatum | reverse complement strand
GCAGCGTCGCTTAGTCAAAAGTTTTTTTTAATAAAAATATATAAATATAGGAATGATATAACTTATTGATCATTTACATGATTACTTATCATTGCCCATAAAATACACACCTTGCACTATTTTTTTCTGCTCATATGATATGATAATGCTCATATTGACTACTACATATTCTTACATGTATATTTTTACATTGATTTTGAATGAATGATTACATGCATACCATTTCTAGTGCCTTGCATTTATTGTAGTTGTAGTGTTTGGTAACTTATTGAATTATTAGCTCATTATGTGATTCTTATATATTTTATGGATAGGATCAGGATCTAGTTGAGTAAAATAGATCAAAATCTTCATGTTTTATTTAATTTTCTATATTTTATTTTGTTCTTTTGTAGTCAAGAGTTTAGAAAGATTT
>NW_021327745.1:0-231 GCF_001605985.2 Dendrobium catenatum | reverse complement strand
CATCTAACTAGGGGAACTAGCCAAGGAGATAGTCTGCTCAAATCTCTAAGGATTTGACAAAATCTATCTAACCCAAAATTCAATTTTGTACTCTAGGATGGTGTCACGAGGGGCTTGCTCCACCACTAGCAGATCTAATCCTAAGGAAAGGAAGCTCAGGGACTCACACCTAACCTTAAAGAAAAGAAAGAGTAACTAGACTATGTGGGGCCAAGCAGGCTTAATTCCACT
>NW_021327744.1:0-732 GCF_001605985.2 Dendrobium catenatum | reverse complement strand
TATTTAAAGAAAACGATACGTTCGTCCTGGACGAAAATAGTTCATCCTGGACAAAAATTATCGTTTGTCTGGACAAAACAATTTCATACAGACGATCTAATTCGTCTAAAATAAACCGCTTTTCGTAATCAACATAATTTATGATGCGTCCTTTCGTACAGACTTTTGACTTAACCGATCGTAAAGACGAAAAAATTTCGTACAGACGATCAAAAGTTAATTCGTTTTAATGTCAGTTGAAAACCGTCCCCTACTGTGAAACAACATCTATTCGTCTGGACAAACAAAAAGTTCGTACGGACTAACTTCACAATTAAAACTGTCTTAACCACTCAGCCGTTGCATTCAATCGTCTCGACGTTTGAATAAAAATTTTGTCCTGGACGATCATAAGATCGTACAGACGAACTACATTACAAACTGCTCTCAAAACGGTTTACATCACGTGAACTGAATTTTACACACATCGTCTAGTACGAAAAATTTCGTACTTGACGAATTTCACAAATTTTTTTGGATTTTTTTTTATTTTTGAATATTTATTAAAGAAAATCAAATAAAACATTCAAAACACAGAAAACAAAGACAAAACTACAGACTCTAAAATAAACTCATTCAAAACACAAAAAAAAAATCACAAAATAAAAAACAAAACAAAAAACAAATAAACTAAGAAAACATAAATATCAATGTTGTAAAACATTTTTATTTAAGCATTCAAATCAATTACAC
>NW_021327743.1:0-267 GCF_001605985.2 Dendrobium catenatum | reverse complement strand
CCGTTCTACCCTTGGAAATACAAATCCCTTCGCTTAGGATTGTAGTTCAGAATCAAATCACAAATGAACAAAATGCAAAACTGTGGTTGGAAGAACTCGAAGGCCTTGAAGAGCGACGTCTCCAAGCTCAACAAAGTTTAGAGTTATATAAGTCCCGTTTGTTTCAAACCCATGATAAGCTAGTGCGACCTAGGACCTTCCAGGCAGGAGACTTGGTGTTGGTCCTTCGTAGGCCTATCTTAGCCCATCGAAAGTTGGGAGGCAAAT
>NW_021327742.1:0-312 GCF_001605985.2 Dendrobium catenatum | reverse complement strand
ACAAAGTGCCGGACCTGGGGAAGCCCAGTCTTCTAAAAAATTATTTTATAAGCCTGTTTCTAAAATTTCAAGCATACTTGATTTGAAGTTGTCAACTAGCATGCATCGCATTAGAAACAAATTAAAAGAGTCAAAATTTTAATTGCATTAGTCCTTAGCATTTTGCACCCAACATAAGTTGAAGGAGCCAATTAGGGAAATCTCTAGATGTCGACCCCAGCACTCCTAAACTTTAAATAAATCGTCCATACCACTCTTTCATAAAAGACCAGACTCATCTCTTTTAAATCGACTAGGTGGTCAATTGGCTCC
>NW_021327741.1:0-241 GCF_001605985.2 Dendrobium catenatum | reverse complement strand
TAAATCACCACCTACAAAATTAAGTAAATTTCCCGCATAGATCGGAGCCAAAATAACATTGTTATCAGAACCAACAGCATTCAGAAGAAAAGGTCTAGCATTCGGAGATAAAGCAACCGAACAATCATTTATCACTTCCTGCGCAACAGGAGCCGAAACCACATCATTCACCTCTTTCAGCAAAACAGGGCTCCCCTCAACAATCGAAATTTGAACATCATTGCAATTAACATGACATTTC
>NW_021327740.1:0-261 GCF_001605985.2 Dendrobium catenatum | reverse complement strand
ACCTATCTTTCATAAATAATCAGACAGTATGATTTTAAATTGATTAGGTGGTTAGCTAGCTCCCCAATCTAGACCGGGGTAAGTCCAGGTTTTGCATTGCATTAGCTAGGACATGGGTGTTAGTGTTATTCGTAGATCAGTAAATCCACTTTAGATTTAGGATTCAAAGCTACTACATTCAGTCTCATATTATGCCTCATCAGTGGGTAAGTTTCCTATTTTTTAGGGACTATAAATCCTACTTATCTGCATTACATGAAT
>NW_021327739.1:0-236 GCF_001605985.2 Dendrobium catenatum | reverse complement strand
CATCCTATGGACCTAAGGTTGGGTGATGCCCTTCCTTTGACCCAAGGTTAGGTATTCCCTACCTTGGTTTCTTCAGTTCTCTTGTCTAATAGGTGTAAGCCTTATATTAGCATCCTATAGACCTAAGGCTGGGTGATGCCCTTCCTTAGACCCAAGGTTAGGTTTTCCCTATCTTGGTTTCTACAGTTCTCTTGTCTAGTAGGTGTAAGCCTTCTATTAGCATCCTATAGACCTAA
>NW_021327738.1:0-629 GCF_001605985.2 Dendrobium catenatum | reverse complement strand
TGATATTGACTTGTTAAATAATGATCTACATTTTTCTAGGTTCAATTTGACACTGACTCAAGGCCAAAATGCCCTTAAAGGGGATTTTTGGACTTTTGGCCTAAATTCAACTTGATTTGACTCATCAACCTTTGAAACTATCTTAAATCATTTTTAAATAATAGTTGGGACTTATTGAACCCAATTCCAAGTCTAGGGTCAACCTGGTTGACCAGGTCAACCTAATTTGACCTAAAGGTCCCTTAAAGGTCAAAATAGTCATTTTGACTGAAATGGCCTCCCCATGCCGGAATCTCTTCCAACACACTCAAAATATCATTCTAAACCTATTGACCCTAATTATTACCCTTGGGTCAACCTGGTTGATCAAGTCAACCTAGGTTCACTTATTAGCCCTTAAGAGGTCTAAATGGGTCAACTAACCCATTTGAGCTCTCCAACCCCTATGATCACCTATTCAAATTGACTCCTAAACATGACTTAAGCACAACTTGACACTTGGTCAACTCAACCCAACTTGAGTTGACCAAGTTAACTATCAATTCTTGGTCAATCTTTGTGGCATTTGCTTCCATTCCTCCTAGCTTTGACCCTTGACTTTTGACCCTTGCCTAAACCATGACAAATGA
>NW_021327737.1:0-540 GCF_001605985.2 Dendrobium catenatum | reverse complement strand
ACCAAGGTTCCTCTTGCAAATGTCTAGTGAGAACATCCATGAGCAAAGTAAAAAAGATATGGGCTTAAGGCTGATCCTTGGTGTAACCCAACCGAAATATAGAAATACTTGGTCAAACCACCTTATGTTCGAATACAAGTAATAGCTCCTGCATACGTATCTTTAATGTTTTGAATATAAGCGTTATTAACTCCTTTCTTTTAAAGAACTATCCAAAACACTTCTCTTGGAACTTTATCATATCCTTTTTCTAAATCAATAAATATCATATGTAAATCCTCCTTATTTTCTCTATATTTCTCAATCAAACCTCTTAATAAATATATGGCTTCCGTAGTCGACCTACCCAGCATGAATCCAAATTGATTTTGAGAAATATTAGTATTATGTCGTAACCTATGCTCCATGCATAACTCGTTTCCATAGTTTTAAAGTATAACACATTAACTTAATTCCTCTATAATTCGCATAATCTTGTGCATCATCTTTATTCTTAAAAATAGGAATTAACACACTCATTCTCTACTCATCTAGCATCTT
>NW_021327736.1:0-2313 GCF_001605985.2 Dendrobium catenatum | reverse complement strand
GGGACGTGATCCAGGCCGGGGCGCGGCTGAGGCGCGGAAAGGCTGTATGGAGGAGCTGTTTGACGCGATGCAAACGGAGGAAATACAGGTTTCGACCAATCCTGTTTTCGAGGATGCTGCCATGGAATTTGAACAAGCCCTTGAGAGGGTGTCGGCTGCTGCCAATGTGGAAGCAGCAGCGGCAGCTCGGCGTGCTGCTGCGTTTCAAACGCCGGTGGTGCGCTCGTCACCCCAGGGTGGAGATGACGTGGATATGGATTCTACTGAGGTTTTGGTTGGAAATGTGTGTGGGGATAGCCCGTTATTAGGCGTGAACCTCCCAATTCCAGCAGGCGCAGGTGTCTTTGAGACCGGACAGTGCACGCAAGCTGTTTGCGGAAATGCCTCTACCGAGACCAGCAAGGGGATTTTCGGGAATTCTGCCGCTACTACCCCTAGAGCGGGTGCAGCTAATGTCTGGAAGAAGCCGGAGCACATCAAAGTCGTGGAGAAAGTCAAAAGGGGTCAGTTTTCGGCCGATGGTATCTCGGTGGACCTTCGATTGGAAGTGGTCGAACGTAGCATCAATTTATTGGAGAACACGGTGGTTGGCAAAGTTCTCGGAAGACGGCTACCCTTCTTTGTGCTAGAATCTGAAATTCGCCGCCAATGGGGGCGTTTCGGCGAGTTTCAACTTTCTACTATTGGCATAGACTGTTTTGCTTGCACCTTCAACTCGGCCGAAGCGAGGGATGCTGTGCTATGTGGCGGTCCGTGGTTCTTTAGCGGAAACATCGTCGGGCTTGATAAATGGACACCCGATTTCTCCCCAAGCTCCCTCGAGGGGCTAACTTCCCCGGTCTGGATCCGGTTACCGCAGCTGCCGCTACAATATTGGGATCAGGAAACGCTGATTCGGATTGCTTCAATGATAGGCGAACCGCTGTGGATTGACGCCCAAACGGGTCGAACTGGACGGCGGGAATATGCTCGGGTTTGTGTGAAACTCGACCTTGCCAGGAAGCTTCAATCTGGCATTTGGATCAATGGCTGGAAGGGCCGCTTTCACCAGCGTGTGGAGTATGAAGGCTTAGGCCTATCCTGCTTTGAGTGTGGGCGCATTGGCCATCGCAAGGAACATTGCCCATCTCGGGCAGCTACCGGGGGCGCTATCTCGAAGGGTGGCCATGAGGTGATCAACAATGGCAAGGCTCCAATGGGAGGAGCTACTTCGTCTGCTGCTTCTAACAACCCGAAACCGGTGGGGGTGATCACGCCGTGCAATAGTCCCAACCCGCCTAGTGTGGGAAATCTTGTAGGGAAGGAGAATTCCGGTGATGTAGGACAGTCTTCATCGACACCTACCCCCACCAATGCTGTGGGGGAACACAACCTAAAGGAGGCGGAGCTCACGGAAGATGAACGGATGTATGGACCATGCCATGGAATGTGGTCCCCCGAGAAGTTACGCGAATAGCCTGAACGAAGGAACCGCCTGACAGGGCAATCCCCCTGGGGGAGAATGTTCCGAGCAAGTTCGTTTGGCCAAAGTTAATAGCCAAGGTTCGTCTGAATGAAGAGAGATTCGACCAGTCGGGAGACAGAGAAACCGGGCTTAGGCCACTGTTGTTCTCTGCATCATTAAAGGCTGGTGTGTTGGATATGTGGAGTCTAGGCGGCTAGGCCTAAGCTTGGGCGTCTAAGCGCATTTTGAAAAGGAACTGCAGGCTTGGGGCCAAAGATCAGAAGAAGCTCTCGGGGAAAAAGAAAGAAAGATGAAGGTATTACACTATCAGGACGGCAGGGAACGCCCCTAGGGTGGTTATGTCTAACTTATGTTTTGGAATTGGCACGGGGGTGCTATCGAAAAGTGCACTGGCAACTAACCTGCCGTCACCTGGTGGGCTGACAATGAATGTGACCTTCGTTGGCTCTGGTGACGACTAAATTGAGACAGTTACGAGAGCTTGACGTCGACAAGGCTCATTGGATAGCTGGTTGGAATTACTTTCATTTTTCCCTCATGGGGAAATCGGGTCGGTAGCTCCTGCCTTTTGGAGAATGGACATTATCGACATTATGAATGTGCTGGATGCGGCAACAGACAGTGTTGTTGGTGGGCTTCTTCGGCCATAACACCCAATGGACCAGTCGCCTGGTTATGGCGGTGGTCTATGCTAATAAGGACACCATATTCGACGGAACCTCTGGAACATTTTGAGTCACTTTGCACGATGGGACGCCCTTCTCAGTGGAGGGGATCTTAGATGGTGCCTGGTCGCTTAGCGAGAATGAAAAGAAAGGTGGTCAAGCAGGTTTCATCTACTCGGACAA
>NW_021327735.1:0-348 GCF_001605985.2 Dendrobium catenatum | reverse complement strand
TTGATTGTGGGGATCGATTTCCTACGGGCGCAAGCCCTCGTAGTTAATTACATCTTAGACCTTGATCTAAGAAAACTCTCGATTAAGGATGTTAGATTATTTTCTCGAATGGGTTTAGTGTGAAGGGTTTCCTAGGTTTTCCTAATCAAAGAAGAAGAATGTCCCAATTTGGTTCAATCAATCATACGTGGTTCAGTCGACATTCGGCCAGTCCGAGGAAGAGAAAAACTAGAGAAAAAGAGAGAGAGGCCAAGCATTCAAACATGCATGAGGGAAAGAAGGAAGTGGCGTCATCTGTGTGACGCAGATGCGTAGGATTTATAGTCTCCGAAAGAATGGAGAACTTAC
>NW_021327734.1:0-284 GCF_001605985.2 Dendrobium catenatum | reverse complement strand
CTCCACCCTTTCCTCTCTCCCTTTTAAGCTCTTTTCAAGTCTCCCCGACAAGAACGAAGCTTCAATGGCTGCCAAAGACACTTACAAAGTGCCTTGTCATAGCTTAAATAGAAGAGCTAAAAACGAGCTCATTAATGCAAGTTGCCGACATTATCGTCCAGGATGATAGGTATATCATCCTGGCCGATCATTACAAATTAAGCTCATTAGCCTGGGACGATTTGGTACGATCAGAAGAAAATTGGTTTCATCGTCCTGGCCGATATCACGATCGTCCAGGCCGA
>NW_021327733.1:0-223 GCF_001605985.2 Dendrobium catenatum | reverse complement strand
CTTGTCTTATACGAATAAAACAAGGTTTATTTTAGTCCGGGGTTCTCAAATCTCTATAGAGGAAAGCCCCTATAGTTAATTACATTCTAGGAGAGAAGCTCCTAAGAAAACTCTCGATTAAAGTAGTGATTTCATACCCTTTTGAATATAAAGTAAAACAAAAGGAAACAGAAGTAGGAATTTTTCAAGGAGAAAGCTCAATGTTGAACATTTATTAGAGGGT
>NW_021327732.1:0-253 GCF_001605985.2 Dendrobium catenatum | reverse complement strand
ACAACAACTCGACATTTCAATTTTCAAAACCCTAATCAATATTTCAATATCCTAATCGGCATTTCAAAACACTAATCTTATTATAACTACATAATAAGATTATAACTGCATCATAAGATTAAAATCCCTAACCAAACGAATAGAAAAATGCGCAAAATATGATGCCCTAATAGACATTTCAAAACCACAACAGCTTCAAAATGAAAGGAAGAACTGAATAACTCAAAACTAACACTCTATCAGTGGATATATT
>NW_021327731.1:0-865 GCF_001605985.2 Dendrobium catenatum | reverse complement strand
ATGCAACCCATAGTGGTTGGTTACCCTATCACCTCCACCATAAAATTCTCTGATTGTTGTCCCCCCATTTGGAACTTCTAATCTGCCCCTTATCGGAGCCCTAGTAGGTAGTTCTTGATGAAACAAACTCTCCTTATCGAACTATTCTCATTTGATTTCTTTTCCCTTAGATTCATCAAAGGAATAATAGTCAATTCCGGTTTATGGTTAGCAATTGGAACCACCGGTGGAGTTTTGGATTGTATCTTTATGAGCTTCCTTAACATCTCTTCTATCCCTCCGAATCGGCTCTCCATCTAATTTTTCATAGTTTAAAACTTCTCCATGCCGGATTTGAAGCCCTCTCCCGTATCAGTTGCTTCTAATATCACCATATATATTGACAATTATGTATATATGGAGTTTCAGTGTTTTGCCCTAATCCCATTATCCTTGAATTCCTTAATTTTTTTTCTGCAAAAACCACCAACTATTCTGAAGTATGTGCTATTTCTTTTGTAAGTGGCTTCATAACTTAATTTATTTTCTTGTTCATTTGCTTACAGTGTGATTGGATGTGAGTAAAATGAAATAAACGAAGTTAAACAGTTGCACCTGATTATGAGATTGTTGCATGCCTCCCATGTTTTGCTCATGAATATACAATTGCACTCATTTTAGTCTTCTTGGATGTGTTTGTAGGATGACTACTAGTGTTATTTTTTGTTGGTACTTGTATTTCTTATTAGCATGATGATTTTCAACATTCATTGGAAACTTCAGATTATTAGTTGCAAGCAAGTCATCACATCCCTCTACTAAGCAAATTATTTCTGAAGTTTTACTCATCGCAAGTCTCTCATTTGCTCATTTTCATTTAATGATT
>NW_021327730.1:0-909 GCF_001605985.2 Dendrobium catenatum | reverse complement strand
TCCCATTAGATGGATTAACATAAAAAGCACCAAAATTGAATAGAGTAACATGCTGCTTTATCCAATAAAATCATGTCTACATTTTTGCTGATATATACGACATATTATTTTTTATGTGCGTTCATTAATGTATATATAAGAAGTCATTGGTTCTTTGATTCATATGAGTTTGGTTGCGCCTCCTTCAATGTGATGAGATCGACATTTAAAATCACAAGTGCAATCTAGCTATTTGTAGCAGCAAATGACATGGGTTGCGATAAAAGGGCATTCCCGGTTAAAAGAATATACCAAATTGTTGAGTGCCACCTTAAAAATAATCGACATATGATAATTTTTGTGGGGACTATGATCATCTTGAATGGTCGTCAAGCAAATGAGGTGATAATGTCTTGATAGTCACAAGGAGGACCATAAAATCAATACTTATCATTTTAATATGAGAAGATCTGAGAATAAATTATGATGATGCCTTTATAGTTGTCATACAAATCATGATGATTTTCATTTATCAAAGAAGATTCTCTTATTCATGTGGCATATTTAGAAGGTTATCCTATCATATGTCTTGCATGATAATGTACTACATTAAAATATATTTTGATAAATAGATAAAAAATAGTAACTACTCATTTAAAAAAAAAATAGCACCAAGAATGTAAGATGTTACACTAATGCATTGAATTGCATATTACTTCCAAAATGTGTACAAAATTAAGATTTTTAATTTAAATGTGAGTTTCATAGTTATTTGTGTGCTCCAATTTCTATAATCTATAGTTATTTGGATGAGTTTTTTATTTTTCTTTTGAAAACGATGAATGATAAATTATAAAATATGTGATTTAAATTATTACATTTGGAGAAAGATTAATCCCTTTTAATTATTTGTTATGTAAAGAGTTATAA
>NW_021327729.1:0-264 GCF_001605985.2 Dendrobium catenatum | reverse complement strand
CCTATAAGATTTTCCAACACTTGAGTATCCAACAAAATTCCTTCATCTGATTTTGAATTAAATTTTCCTAAGGCAGATTTTTCATTGTTATGAATGAACACCTTGCAGCCAAAAACATACAAATGAGATAAATTAGGTGTTCTTCCTTTTAGCAACTCATAGGGTATTTAATTTAATTTTGATCTCACATTCACCCTATTCAGAACATAACATCTGCCTTAGGCCAAAAATATTTTAGAAGTGAGTATTCTGCCAACATTGCTC
>NW_021327728.1:0-904 GCF_001605985.2 Dendrobium catenatum | reverse complement strand
TCATTGTCATTCTCTTATGCTCAAACTTATTTGATTTCAATGTTCCTTATTCAATCATTGATTTTGAATCCATTTTAATAAGATTCAAATATAATTTGCTTAGTGTTCCAGCATAAGTCCAAGTTCTTGTTCATTTGATGTTCAAATTGGTGTTCAAAACAAGTTCATCTGTACAAGTCCCCTGTTGTCCTTGCAAGTTCAAGTTCTAGTCCAAGTTCGAGCCAAGTTCAATTTGTCCAAGTTTCTGTCCAAGTCCGGTATTTCAGTGAAAATTTCAGCAACCTCCCGGCGTCTCCCCCGTTTAGGGGAAAAATCAAGAGGCAATCTTCCCCTCGACGCTACGTGAGCGCTTCAGGTAGGTGTCAAAAATGATACCGCGGTCGCATTTTTTTTATTTTTATCCCCGCCCGCTACGTGAGCGTTTAAGGGTGTTTTAGGTTTGTTTTTATAAGAAGAAAACACGTTATAAATAAAGCACAGATTTCCCCCTTCTGCACCACGTGGGCGTTCGGACGTACTTATATAAAAAAAAAGTAAAATAAAAACACTTCTTTTTTATCCCCTTCGCCGCAAGCGTCGCACCGGTTTCCCGCCCTTCAACGCTACTTGAGCGCCTCGGGGGTTTGTCGGCTCGTTGCTAGCATTGAAGAGGGATCCTTAAATTGTCGCAAGCATCGCACCGATTTCCCACCCTCAACGCTACGTGAGCGCCTTGGGGGTTTGCCGGCCCGTTGCAAGCATCGATAAAAGAACCTTTTTTTAAGTCTTTTTCTTTCTTTTTCTTTTCTTTCCCCTTTTTTTTTGCTTTCTTGCATTCTCTTTTTTTTTTTGAACCTTCACCTCTCTCTTTTTTTATCTTCCTCTCATCAACACACACACATACAAACATGTACATATCACAATA
>NW_021327727.1:0-327 GCF_001605985.2 Dendrobium catenatum | reverse complement strand
TACTTTGAACCAAACTGCGGACAAAAATTGTATACTATTTGTACGCAATGTGTACACTCATAGTCCAGATAGTTCTTTCGGTCCGAACTCCGCACAGAATAATTACTTGAATTTAGGATAGGAAAAGTATCTTATCTTATAATAATATGCTATGCAAAACGTTATAGTTATATATATTATAACTATAAGAGAGAAAAACAAGTTGAGCAACATCGAATAAAATATTTTTTGTTTGTCTCGTTAAGAAAATAATTCAAAATAAATATGAATGAATCAAAGACGGGCTCCTAAACAAGTTAAGCACAAATTATATTATAATGTTATGAC
>NW_021327726.1:0-347 GCF_001605985.2 Dendrobium catenatum | reverse complement strand
ATTCAAAAAATTGTAAATTAAAGAATAACTTAGATAAGAAAAGATTTATCAAGGTTATGAAGCATTCTAGACAATTAGATAAGGAGGAATATTGCAAAAGTGATGAAATGAAGATTAACTAATTTCAATTTTCAAAATAAAATATAATTAAAAATTACGTTGATTTGAAATAAAGATTAAATGATAGAGGAAAGAATATATTCAACTGACCACATTGCACATATTTTCAAATATTCGGAGTATACTTTGTGCATCTTTTTGTATTTGGGGTAATTTTGTATCTCTTTTCAATTTGTGAATGATTGTGCATTCTTTCGATTTGTGTACACATTGTATATATATATATA
>NW_021327725.1:0-523 GCF_001605985.2 Dendrobium catenatum | reverse complement strand
TCAAGTGGATGGATTAGTGGAGTGCAAGTGAAGAGTTCGGCATACCCACCCAATTTATAGAGTTTTCCACAAATCGTACAGTACGATCGTACATCGTACCGTACGATATGGTAATAATTACTTTGACGGTTCGTACTAGGAAATGGAGGTCAAAACGTACAGTACGATGAATATCGTATAGAACGATCAGAGGAATATCGATCGTCCCGAGGAATTCAGTACGACTTTTGACCAAACATATCGTACTGCACGAACAAGTGTATCGTACAGTCCGAATTACATTAATATCGTACCAAACATCTTTATTTCATTCTCATCCATTTGCTGATGTGGATCGTATAGTACGAGATGTGTATATCATGTAGTACGATTGTAAATCAAAATGTACCAGCACACTTGAATTCGTCCCAATCCGGTCGCTGACGTGGCGTGTACAGTACGAAGAGGAGATATCGTACCGTACGATGACCAATAATTACTCGTACAGTACGATATTACAGAGTCAAAGTTTGTGCTCTTTGCG
>NW_021327724.1:0-321 GCF_001605985.2 Dendrobium catenatum | reverse complement strand
CAATTTTGATATCTTATTATTTTTTATTTCTCTTTTCAATAAAATAATCTTTGTTCTTAGAGAAGTTTGAGTTTTTAGATTATTAATTTTGAAAAGATCAATTAAAAATAGAGAAATGTACAAGTTGATTTTGGAAAGATTAAGATTACTCTTGAGAATGTACAAATGTACAAAAATCAAAAGTATGTGCAATAGTTCGCAATTTAAAAAAGAGGCACAAAATCAGCCTACAAGTAAAAAGATGCACAAAATGTGCTATAAATATTGAAAAGATGCGCAAAGCATCACAAGTGGTATTTCATTCTTTCCCTAATATTTCAA
>NW_021327723.1:0-313 GCF_001605985.2 Dendrobium catenatum | reverse complement strand
TTGTGTTCTTATTTTTACTGCTTCCGCATTTATTTTCTTCCGCACTTATTTTTCTGGTGATTTGGTTTGTGATAATCGATCTTTTTGCTTAAAGAAAATTTTAAATACCAATTTACCCCCCCTCTCTTGGTTTGCCTCGGGCCAGTTCTATAGGGCTTAACATCCCTGACAAACTTTCAGATATTTTTTAGTCCTCCACGATTCACTTGGAGGATGTCCAAAAATAGGTTATTACTAAATAAATCTGGCGACATATTCTTTATGTTCTGAGCCTATCGTCCTGGCCGATACAAAATCATCCAGGACGATGTGT
>NW_021327722.1:0-466 GCF_001605985.2 Dendrobium catenatum | reverse complement strand
GTAATCCTATAGAATACATTTTATTGAATAAATATAATTTGATTATAAAAGATACCAAACTTATAATTTTTAAAAAATAGTAATAATTATGAAGAGCATAAGGCAACTGCATAGGTGAAGTACATAAAAGAAGCACAATAAGCATGATAGAAGAAGATCGCTTTCAATGATTAAAGCCTTTTCAATAGTATTTAACTAAATAAGAGTGTCAAATCTAAAGCATAAAAGGAGGAGGAGGCCAAGTGATATAGTGCATCATAAACCTATCATAAGGTCAATGACAAAGAATTAGTGGCAATAATCAACCAAGGTGTCTTCATATGATTCCTAAATTTGTGGGGAGCCACACCAAGACTTATGCAATACATTTCCAACATCAAGGGATAACCAAGTGTTGCTACAAATCATTTTCCACTACTCAAGAAGCCAAAACAATGAACACTTCTCAAAATAAGTGTCTACCTTG
>NW_021327721.1:0-288 GCF_001605985.2 Dendrobium catenatum | reverse complement strand
GATTGTGAAAATTAAAATATTTGATTTGATAAGAAAACGTGATTCACATTTATATATAAAAGTGGAACTTGTGTGTCTCTTGGAAAGATGGAAATGTGTTAGAACTTGTGTGAGTTTGGGAGAGTAGAAACTGTGTATTTTGGAAAAGAAGAGTAAAATGTGTATGTTGGGTTGAAAAGTAAAAATTAGATGAAAGTTGTATATGTGAAAAATAAGGTAATGTGTCTATCTTTGGGAAGTTTTGGAGATGCAGAGTTTGTGCTTATATTAAAAAGTGATGTGTAAAGG
>NW_021327720.1:0-201 GCF_001605985.2 Dendrobium catenatum | reverse complement strand
AGAGAGCTTGAAAGGGAGTGAGGAACGGGTAAAGTCTGAGAGAGGGAGAAGATCCTGTTAAGGGGGACTCGAGGAAGTGTGAAGGGGGATTCCACATGGTTGCTCCGGCATGCTTGCACCTTAATACCATCAGATTCAAGGCTCCTCTTGAGGGAAAATCATAGAAGAAGAAGATCTCTTTGGTGTCAAAGGACCCGATGA
>NW_021327719.1:0-943 GCF_001605985.2 Dendrobium catenatum | reverse complement strand
TAAATTGAAGTTTTAAATTGTTATTTAAGTTGAGAGGGAGTAATTATAATTGAGTGAATAAAAACACACCCACACACACTTAAGGAGATCTTATAAAATTTGTACTCATCATATGGGACAAACCTAATTCGTACGGAACGATCAGGTCAGTTATCTCTTAGTAAGAGAATTGCGAACATGAGTTGAAGGAAAATTTTCTAAGTCCTGATCATCCAGGACGAAATTATTTTCGTCCTAAGACAAGTTAGACTCTGTAAAAATTTTGTCTAGATGAAATCCAAATCGTCCCCGGACGAAGTATTCTCTGTAAAAATTTTGTTCACACGAAATTCATAATTGTGCTAGGATGACTTGGGTTCTGTAAAAATTTCGTCCAGACGAAATCCAAATCGTCCCCTGATGAAGTCTTCTCTGTAAAAAATTTGTTCAGATGAAATTCATAATCATGCCAGGACGAGTTACCCTCTGTAAAAATTTTGTCCGGACAAAGTCCTGTTGGTCCCAGGACGATGGGAACCGACTTAAGTAAGTTGGTTACATCCTGTGGTAATTTGGGAACCGACCTATGAAATAACTATTTGTTCGGAAGAACCTAGTTCGTACTGGACGATGATCGTGTACGAACATAGTTCGTACCAATATTCATTAGGATTATTTCCGATACTTTAAGTAAAATCGTCCAGGATGATCCACGATCATACGAGACGATCCATTTCGTGTTGACTTGAATATTTGTAATTTTTGGACGGTTTTTCTTGTCTCTCTTATATAAGGTCCAATTTTTACTTCCACCCAATCCTTTTGGTCATTATCTTTGTGCCAATTTAAAGAAGAGTCAATGAGAGAGTGTGAGAGTGCATTCAAAGGAGGATTCTTGCCACTGAAGCGTGAAGGCTTCGCTTGGTTTTCAAAGGTAAGAATCTCTACTTGTGATTTGGGATTA
>NW_021327718.1:0-286 GCF_001605985.2 Dendrobium catenatum | reverse complement strand
TTTTGTACTTTTTTATGATATTTGTGCTCTTCAGAAATAAGTGCAGTGTGCATAGAGATAATTCTCCTTTTCGCTTTTTTTGTGGTTGTTGGTCCTCTTTTGGTTTTCAGGTAATTGGTTATTTGGTGGTGATGCTTTTGTGGCAGTGCATTTTTTTCTCTTGGGGCCGGGTTGTTTTGGTGGATTGTGGCTTCTTCTTTAGCCTTTGGTTTTGTTTTGTTAATCTGCTGATGTTTCTCTAGTTATCTTCTATTTTTTGCACCCTTCTATTTTTTTCACATGCGGA
>NW_021327717.1:0-214 GCF_001605985.2 Dendrobium catenatum | reverse complement strand
AATTTGCTTCTTGTGATGGTACAGAATTCCAATATGAATCCACAAGCTCCACTAGTACTTCAATTTCTCCAAGTCTTTTAACTTCTGATTCAAAGTTAGCAACCCTTGACTTCGATGTGTCAACAAATCCTGAAAAGCCAAAAAAGAAAAAGTTGGGGGATTGTGTTTGGGTTGGGTGGCAATTAATCACGAAAAAAAACAAATAACTAAATGC
>NW_021327716.1:0-316 GCF_001605985.2 Dendrobium catenatum | reverse complement strand
TAAAATTAAATTAGGTTTTAATTATTTCTGAAATTTTAAAACACTATTAATTATTTGATTTAAATTTTCAAAAGTATTTAAGTTTAATTCCAATTAAATCTTAAATTAATTTAATTTCAAACTATATATTAATTAGGATTTCTGAAATTTTAAAATATATTTTTTTAAATCATTTTTAAATGGGTCTGACGGCGGGTTGCCACGTGGCACGCTCGGATTTGTGGAACCAAACGCGGCGGCGGTCAGACACGCGTCGTCCGCTGGAGCGTGCACGCGTTGGTCACTTAACCAGGTCAGCACAACGCGGCAGCCGTTG
>NW_021327715.1:0-694 GCF_001605985.2 Dendrobium catenatum | reverse complement strand
TGACTTGTGTTAAGAAAGGTAGGGGTAGAGCTAAAAAAGACTTGGTTAGAAAATATTATTAATGACCTTTCTTTATTAGATTTATACGAGTTTAAATAGGACACAATGGAGAAAAAGGATTCATGTAGCCGAACCCACGTAGTGGGATAAAGGCTTGATGTTGTTGTTGTTGTTATTGTATCCTATGATGGAAAACATCTAATGATCATGAGTAGGTAGTGCTTGGGCATGGCAAACCTTGGGTTTTCTAGCTACTTGGGTTATTTGGTCTTTGGGCTGCTGGTTGCCTCTCGGATTGGGCTTGGCTGCTTAGTTTTGAGCTGTATTTTTTGGGAGCTGCTTAGTTCTAGCTTATAAATGCTTGAGCTGATGTTTAGCTCATTATTATGAAAAGTTATTCCACTTGTTAGCTTATTATATGGAGTGGATTCTTGCATTTTTCTATTCTTCGTGTCTCTTCGATTTTCCCTGCCTGGTTGCCTGTTCCGATTCCCCTGGCTGGTTCGGGCTCCCCTGGCTGCTAGTTCCGATTCCATGTGCTGCCCCTTCGGTTTCTCCCCTGGCTGCCTATCCCGTGGCTGCTTTACCCGACTTTCTGTGTGATTTTTTCGGGTGCTGTTCTGGAAAGATTTTTGTCCTTTTAGTTCCCCTTACCTGATTGGTTCGGTTGGAGGTTGAATGGTTGTTTGGCTGC
>NW_021327714.1:0-346 GCF_001605985.2 Dendrobium catenatum | reverse complement strand
GATGATGCTTATGCTTTGGTCAAAGAAATGTCCACTATAATTTCTAATTGTTATCCAAATGAATTAACCTTGGAAAGATAGCTAGCGTGTATGAATTAGATTATATATAAATTTTCACTGCACAAATAGCTACTATATCTAGGAATCTAGATAACCTTGGAATTAGTTCATGCCAAGGTACACCATTTCCTATGGAGGAATGTTTTTTTTGGATCCTTTAGAGACTTAAATGCATCAAGAGTAGAATCCCTTAATGCCATTAATAGTGTACCTAACAACCCTTTCTCAAATATTTATAATCCTAGTTGGAGAAATCATACCAACCTTATCTGGAGTAAAAAATCAA
>NW_021327713.1:0-994 GCF_001605985.2 Dendrobium catenatum | reverse complement strand
CAGTGGAAGCACCGAACAGCACGGGAAGCAACTTGGGAGAAGGAGTCGGACATGAGGAAGTCGTATCCGTATCTGTTTTGATTGAGTTTTGGATTGGCAATGTCGAGGACGACATTTTTTTGAAGTTGAGGAAATTGTAACATCAATTTTTGCTCCAGGTTCGTCCGGACGAAGTTGGATCGTCTGGGACGATCGGTACAGGTTGTTCAAGGAAAATAGTTTTGGCTGCATGGTTCGTTGGGACGAAAGTTGGTTCGTCTGGACGAAAATTCTTCCGAGGACAAGTCGCCGGGGACGTTAATTGATCTTGTCTGGACGAAATTCGTCCAGAGCCACTTCATCCCGGGACGATGCTTCGATCGTCCGGGACGATCAGTCTTGATATATATAGAAATGAGATATTTTGAAGAGAGAGAAAAGCCCAGGAGAGAGAAAAATGAAGGAAAAAGTGGAAAAGTGGGTTTTGGTAAACGCCGGGCCGTTTTCGTCCGTTGCAGTAGTTCAAGAAATTGGTGTACGCAAGGTAAGGCACATTCCGCCTTTCTCAATTTTCAGAACGGTGAAGTTTGAACGGGTTTTCTGTCCGGATTTCGTTTTCGTTAGCGAATTTCGTCCGTATTTTCCGATTGATTCAGTTTTTACTGTGTAACTTTTGATATGTTTCTGAGGTGCCGAGTGTGCACATTTTGAATATTTTCTGGAGATTTTTAACGGAATATTTTTGATTTGACGGCATTTTCTGTTGACTGTAAATTTTCACGATGTCTGAAAATGTTGTGGCAGTAGAATAAAAGTCTTATAATATTGTTGTGAATGTTCTGTGGTAATTTGGTAAAATTCCGATTTGGTGAATTTTGTGTAAATTCCGTACACTGCCGTTATGCCGCCGGATTTTCGTATGATTTTTGAAATTGTCCGGATTTGTTCTGAAATGACATGATATGATTGTGTGCTATAAAAAAGGAGTTATAAGGGGTCAGGATCCTGAGAGATC
>NW_021327712.1:0-412 GCF_001605985.2 Dendrobium catenatum | reverse complement strand
CGATGACGTCCACCAAAGTAAAGAGATTACGCTCCACGTATTCCTCGACGGTGCCTTCGGATCCAAATCCGAGATCAAAGAAAGGTGATTGAATGATGTCGATCTCCTCTTAAGAATTGTAAACGAATTCGTGATCAACTTTCGGATCGGCAATGCATGAACATGGGAGTACCTTGGTGATGATATACTTTGGAGGAGCCGCTAAGGGGAAGGGGCGGCCAAGAGAGAACAACGGAAGGTGAGGGTTGGTGGGTAGGGAGAGGGGCGGCTTGATCAAGGTGAAGTGGGGTGATTGGGATTAGTTGAGTGGTGGAGAATTAATTTAGAAAATTATGAATTCAATTTTAGATTTTTCTAATGGGAGGGAAGAAGCTTAATTTGAATTCAAAATATTCAAATTAAACTTATGAGG
>NW_021327711.1:0-1479 GCF_001605985.2 Dendrobium catenatum | reverse complement strand
ATCAAGGAGATTTAAGTCTATTTCAAATCTCAAAATTGTGTCCCTCTTGCTTGAATTTAAATTGGGAAGTTACCTAATTTAATTAAATTCTGAAATTACTCAAATTTAATTAAGTTTTACTTAATCTTGTGGTCCCCAATTGTTTATTTTCAAAACCCCCATCTCTCTCTACATGGCCGGCCACCTCTCTCTCTTTCCCTTATTAATCCTCTTAATTGCTCCTTGATTCCTTTCCCTCCTACTTTTAATTTCAAATCAAAATCAATTGAAATTAAAATTAAATCCAGATTTTAAGTCTTCCTCCCATAGCTCCACCCGCCCAAGCCTCTCTCCAACCCGTGACCGGCCTCCCCCCCCTTGGCTCACGGTTTGCACCTTGCCTCCCCTCTTTGGTTTCGTCGTTTACTACCATCATGCATGGATGAACCCGAATGGAATTTCGGATTTGAATACGACCACAACGGACGAGTCGACATCCTCCATTCGCCCTTATTCGACGTTGGATTTGATTTTTTGACGACACACCCGAAGAGTACTTGGACCCGATCTTACCAACCCTCATGGACTCCATCGACGATCATTTCTCCGTCTACACGTGGATCATCGAAAGCCGTCCGCCCGCTTCTCCGAACCCGGCCTCCTTCCCGGCGACAAGTCCTCTCAAGATCACTTGTTTACTAGTGGCGTCGCTAAGTCTGCTCACAGTTCTCTTCCGCTAGCCTCCACTTTAAATTTGAGTGACGGATCTTAAGGTGAAGGATCTAGATTTTAATTTTGGGGCTTTTGTTTATTTCTAGCTATTGGCATTATTTAAAATTTTGGTGCTATTTTGTGAGGTTCTTCAATTCTCTACTTGTAACGAATTGCCATTATATTAATCTTCAATGTCCTATTCTTAAACCAAACTTGAGTAAGCAAGAAGTTTTAATTAGCAACGCGAAATCAATAATTTTATTAACTTCTCATGTGCAATTCTTATTTGATCGCATGATTGATTCACATCACTTAGTAGTTGCTTCAAACTATAAATGATGTTTTTCTGATTCTGATTGACATTTTCTATCTGTTCTCACTAAACAAAAAATAGATATAACATTGCACCACAATCAATTTGTATTTTGTCTTTTTACACATAGATTGATTAATTAGTTGGTTTTGTTCCATCAAGACATTGTGCATTGTACTGCATATTTTGGATTCAAATATCGTAGTGAATATTCATTTTCTATGGGATTTTCAAAAGAAATAATTCTGTGTTCTCTTTGCAGGATGAAAAGTAATATTGTTGGCATGGAGGCAAACATGGAGCATCTTCTCAATAAGGTCTTAAGATGTGTTTGTGAGTGTGTAAATTTTTTTTCTTGCTGTATATTAACTTATTTTATGCTATACTCCTACAGATTATGTCCGTGCAATCCAAGAGTGACGTTGTGAACAAATCTTTGTTTGAAAAAAGGGAACACATAGAGAAATTACATC
>NW_021327710.1:0-266 GCF_001605985.2 Dendrobium catenatum | reverse complement strand
CGAAAGAAAAGGACCTACCTACTATTTAAGGCATACTGCACGGAAAAAGGCTAAGTCTATGTGTGTGTAAGGCTATGTTTTATAGTAAATAGGACCAAAGAAAAGGTCATGCTCAAGCTAATAAAAGGGAGAGCAATATCATGATTTATAACAATGTTTTATGCAGGTGCTTGCTCAGCTCCCCCTAAGTCTATGTTTTATAACAATGTTTTAGCCCTCATTTCATTTTAGGAAAGCTCCGGCACACAGCAGAAAAGTAAATCCCA
>NW_021327709.1:0-211 GCF_001605985.2 Dendrobium catenatum | reverse complement strand
TTGTTTAAACCATACTCGAATCTTGCTCTAACATGCTAGAGCCTTTCTTGAATCTTGCTCAATCCTTACTTGATCCTTATTGGAATCATGTTTAAAGTTTCAACAATAATTAAACAAGGTTTGAGCATGATTTAAATAAGGTTCAATCATGATTTAAATAAGGTTTGAGTATAGTTCTAACGAACTTTTATTCGGTCCGGTGAACGTACGC
>NW_021327708.1:0-214 GCF_001605985.2 Dendrobium catenatum | reverse complement strand
GCGATCGTGAGCGGGCGTGAGTACGAGGCTTCCAGCTTGAACGAGGGGACCAGGGGCGAACGGGCCATAGGCGAGCTGTGATTGTGCGTGGTGTAGGCAAGATTGCGGGACGCGGGTTTTGGGATAATTAAAAAAAAATCACATTTTTCTTTTGTTCTCATGTGAATTTGATGATACACAGTTTCTAAATCAATCTTGAAGAAGACAGATGATC
>NW_021327707.1:0-260 GCF_001605985.2 Dendrobium catenatum | reverse complement strand
CTTTCGGTTCGACAGAGAGGGGAGAATCGGGATTGATCAGAGAGTTCTAGAGAAGAGAGCGAGAGTATGAGAGAAAGAGCGAGTCAGAATGAGAGAAAGAGGCCTTCAACCTCTTTTCCTTGGCTCTTTAACGACACGAGGTCGTGCGTGAGGCGACTTCGACGTACGAAGTGCGGGATGTGCGCGATTTGGGCGGCGAGGATGTGCTGAATTCGGCGCTCGAACGTGGCCGGACAGGTACGTGGATTTTAATTAATTAT
>NW_021327706.1:0-314 GCF_001605985.2 Dendrobium catenatum | reverse complement strand
AGTAGTCATCAACGTCACGGCATCCAAAGAAATAATGCTGCAACGCAAACTTCAATACCATTGAGGTGCTACAATTCTGACATTACAGTGTTGAGTTCTCTTTTGCAAGCATTATGGTGGAAACACAAACAGTGCCACAACACTAATAGTGAGACGGTGTTAGAAAGTTAGCTTGGCAGTGCTAGATTCTCTATTTTCAAATACTGCTGCTTCTCATGCCTCTGCGCCTTTTTTTTTCACTTGGGCTCCACAGTGATTAAATGTCCATAATGTCATGGCATTGCAGTTGTAATTTTCAAGGGACACATTATATC
>NW_021327705.1:0-234 GCF_001605985.2 Dendrobium catenatum | reverse complement strand
CCAAAGACCAAAGAATCCGAGTAGCTAGCACACCCAATGTTTGTCATGCCCAAGCACTACCTACTCATGATCATTGGATGTTTTCAATCATAGGATAGCAAAAAAAACAAAAAATTCTAATATTCAAATTACAATAAAAACAAAAATATTCTTAATTATGGTTTAATTAAGATTTAAGGGTTTTAATTCATTTTGATTAAGATTATTAGTAATTTTTATTGGCTAGTGATTAAC
>NW_021327704.1:0-296 GCF_001605985.2 Dendrobium catenatum | reverse complement strand
GTTTTGAGCACAAGAATAATTTTGCTAATTATTTGATACATAATTCCGAAAATAAAAAGAATTTATATATAACTAAAAGAAAGATGGATGTTTTAGAAGGATTTAGGCTAAATTAGATGACTTTTGAAGTTCCTATCATTGCTATTTAATTAAATCCGAAAATTGGGTGATGTTCTTTGGCATAAGGTTAAGCAAAATTATAGGAAACCTAGAAAAGCAATGTTGGAACATAAGGTTAAATGAATTCTCTGTCTTTGTATTTAGGTAGTAGAAAAAGAATAAAGAAAGCGAAAGCG
>NW_021327703.1:0-323 GCF_001605985.2 Dendrobium catenatum | reverse complement strand
TTATTTTGAACCAAAATGCTCTCTCTTACCACTTTTTTCGAATATTTCATCAAATATAATCATTTATGATTATAGGTTTTTTGAATGGTGTCATATATGCTCTTTTATTAGGTACATAAAAGTATCTATATATTGAAGATAAAATAAAATTATATTGAGCTATTATATGATTAAAAACTTAGGAAATTAATTTATATATAAGCAACATAATGTAATCATATAAGCAACAAGATCCAATCAATTGATACCTTATTGTCTAGTTTGATGGGTGTCTATATATATATATAACTATTTTATTCTCCCTTTAATTAAATAATTTTTAA
>NW_021327702.1:0-242 GCF_001605985.2 Dendrobium catenatum | reverse complement strand
TTTTTTACTGCTTCTTAAAGTTGCTTTCTAGTACAAAAATTTTAAGAAGCGGTAAAAAAATGATCTCAAATGAAGTCTAATTCTGACTTTTAACCTATTAGAGTTCTTTGAGTGATTATCCACCCTAATCATTTAAAATATAATAGCCCCATCAAATGGGATGTGATGGAAAAAAGATAATGAGTGATGGTGGAGGAGATGAGGATGATGGTATTGTGTGTGTGTGTTAGGATAAAGGGGGA
>NW_021327701.1:0-779 GCF_001605985.2 Dendrobium catenatum | reverse complement strand
TGCAAACGGGTCGGTTTTCTGGACCCGAACCCGACCCGCTTAGGGTTCGGGTCAACCCAAACCCAAAATTTTCGGGGCAGGTTCCTAAGTATAGTTGAAAACTTCATGGCATTAATTGGAGAGTCTAATGTTCGCCAAATTTTACATATTTGTAGTCAAATCATGCTTCTTGATGAGATAAATCCAACACGTATACATAAGATCATTTAATTCTAATATCATTAAATGTTGAAATAATGATCTTTGATTGAGGGGAGTCATAAATGTAATCCAATGGAGTGTTTTGAATTTTGATTAGATTTATCAAAATGACACTCTTTAACATATATAAATAGACCCCACTAATTATATGAAGGAAGGGGAGAAGTTATGATATATACTAGAGAGAACAAGGGAAGAGCCCAGAGGCTTCTTAGAGTTCCGTCTAACCGCAATCGAGCTATCGCCATTTAACCATCAACACCCATCATCGTTGAGACTCACCTTTAGACCATTATTGTTTGGATACATTCCTTTGATGATAGTCACTTGAAAACTGATGAGGACATCGTCAGAGATTTCGACATATGTATCATCAGAGACACCGGAGATCGACGAATACGATCAGGAGCTTATATTTTTAAGTCATTTATGTAGTAGTTTATTTTATTTTCAGTTTTTACTGTTTTACCCTTATAGGTGGTCATTTATTATTGTTGCCCCGAGGGCAATTTATTCTTTGTTTCTTTTCATGAGACCTATATATTGTCACGACCCGACCCGACGGGGACGGATCCCGC
>NW_021327700.1:0-201 GCF_001605985.2 Dendrobium catenatum | reverse complement strand
TTTTAAGAAGCAAGAAGAAAGCCGACCCAAACGAAACCTTACTCAACATTCAACAACTTTATTCAATAGTTGTGAATCCTTTTATTCGATAAGAATCAAAGCTACCTCTCAAAATTCTCTAACCCATAATTACACAACAGTTCATGACCAACCCACACATGGAACTGCAACTTTCACTTGTTTGCATCCTAACCATCTCCA
>NW_021327699.1:0-206 GCF_001605985.2 Dendrobium catenatum | reverse complement strand
TATGAAGTGTTGGATAAGATTGGAGCAGTGGCATACAAGATTGAAGTTACCCCCCTCAGCCACTATACATCCAGTGTTCCATGTGTCTCAGCTGAGGAGAGCCATTGGGGAGCATGCAGTGAGTGCAGAACTACCAGCTACTATGACGGAGGATTTAGAAGTGGTTGTAGAACCACTAGAGCTCGCAGGAGTCCGACCAGATAAAA
>NW_021327698.1:0-247 GCF_001605985.2 Dendrobium catenatum | reverse complement strand
TAGACCGATCGGCCAGGTCGATAGGACGATCGTCCAGGCCGATTTTACCAAAAACAGAAATCCTATAGGGAACAACATGAAAACTTCTATGTTACATAACAATTGGTCCCACACCCAATACAATTGACTCAAGAAAGGAAAAGATTACAAACTGACACAAACCTAGTCTACCCAATCTTGAGCTGGTTCTGAATTGCAGTCTTGTTTGTATGGTCCTGAAATGTTAGTACATAAGGCAATCGTATAG
>NW_021327697.1:0-451 GCF_001605985.2 Dendrobium catenatum | reverse complement strand
GTGGCGTGGGGTGACACATGTCGCATTTTGATTGGCGAGATTAAAACATGCGGATGTGGGATGCCACATGGCGCTGCCTTTTTTGCTGGGAAAAAATGCATGGTGACACATTAATGACTGGTGATTGCACTACCATGCAATCATGAGACATTAATGTCTGTGGCGGTGGCAGGATGCAGTTTTAACTTATTTGTGTCAGTGCCAGCGAGGGGCTGTCAGATCCTCTACCTTTTGAAATGAATGGCTATGATTGAGCTGAATGGCAGAGCTAACCATGGATCAACCCATGCGGTCAAAAGAGACCTCAAAATGATAATATCTACACCGTTGATCTAACAACCTAATTTTTGCACGGTTATGGCATGTGATGACTGAACCCTAGAATGGTTTTTTTTTTTTTTTAGATTTTCTCTCGATCTTGTCAATGGTTTTCAATGAAATTTTAAATCTA
>NW_021327696.1:0-1276 GCF_001605985.2 Dendrobium catenatum | reverse complement strand
CAGTGTATTAAATGATTCATGTCATAATTATTTGACAAGTTTTTCTTGGCTATCAACTACCTAACGTAATTCTCCATTTCTCATCTAAGCTTCGGGACTTAGCAATAAAAGTGTTATATGAGAATTTGACTCTTAACAGGACACACTGAAAGAGAAAAAAAAAAGAATTCATGTAGCCGGCTCCACTCAGTGGGATAAAGATTTGATGTTGTTGTTATTGTATTAACTACCTATGAACTAAAGGACTCACAAAAGCCTATTAATATAATCCTAAATTACTCTTTATATTTATTAATTGTAACACATTTGTTTTGGAAGCCTTTACTTTGTGCTTTTCAAATACACCAAACTATTCAGTCTCTTAACATCACTGTTTTACTTTGTCATCAATTATTGTGGACGTATCTCTAATACTGCAACTAATCTCTGAATCAGAATTCTTTGTCTATATCTCTGATAATTCCTTCGTAAAATTCTTCCAGGAGTGTTTTGTGCTTTTGTGAGGTTATGGATGCCAGAGGATGCAAAGTTGTCCGGTATGATTTGTAACATTATTGCTGGAACCTGATGAATGTTTTATTGTGGATTCTTTAATCTGTGTAAGTGAGCTTTACTTTGGTGTTCTGTTCCCTCTTCAAAATAATAATAACTTGAAACATGATTTCTTTGTGGCTGGTAGCTGTTGTCTTTATTGAAAGATGATTCCTTTGCTGTTAATTGTCTTGTGGAACCTTGCTGTTTCTTATTCAGATTGATGTAATAACAAAAAAAGTGGCTCCATTAGGTTGATGGTTCCATATGAGCCAATCAATAAATGGTCCATACAAGAAGATATATTTTCTTATAAAGTGATATTGGGCTCCTGATTGTTTGTTGAGCGAGCAACTTGAACTCAAATTGGTTCTATTTCACTTTTCCGATTCTCAGCCATTTAAATTTGCATTTATTTTACATGAGCTTTTTTTGAATTGAAAGTAATTATTCAATCTTGATTCGAGATGCATCAAATTTGAGCACTTATGCAGGAGTTTAGAGCTTCAAATGTAATTACCAACAGTGTAACCTGATAAATTCAAGTAATTTTCATAATTGCTAGTTTAAAAATTTTTGTACTAAAAAGCTGTTTTAGAAAGCAACAAGAAAGTCATCCATGCTTCGGGTTGAGCAAAGTAACCAAAAAATCACCCAAAAGCTTGAGATTGAAGAAGAATTTTCAAATTACATCAAGAGAGGGTCTATGGCCAGGGAATTTTCCCACCAAAGCGAACTCAAAGGT
>NW_021327695.1:0-218 GCF_001605985.2 Dendrobium catenatum | reverse complement strand
CAAAATGCAAACAAAATAATCAAAACAAAACATACACTAACACAATAATTTCTCCCCCTTTTTGACAACAACAAAAAGTGAAGAAGAAATAGACTAGAAATGTAAGTGATTATATGAAATTCATTTGAAAATTTAATCTATATGGTGATTGACATAAGGTATGTAATCTAAAACTAATAATATTAGATAAATCATAGAAATTCATAAAATTTATGAAG
>NW_021327694.1:0-317 GCF_001605985.2 Dendrobium catenatum | reverse complement strand
TTTGAAAAGAGAGGATAGCTTACATTTAGTGGGCTCAATTTATGCCTCTTGTCACTTTGATTGGATCTTTGAGCATCTTTTGATTTTTGATACATAATTGTGTATTTTTTTTTTCAATTTGGCGTCATTGTCCTCTTTTCCTTTTTAATTTTTGCAAGCTAAAATCTCTTTAACAAAAACCCTTAAAAACTTTGATGTGAGTATATCCTCCAAATATTAGAGAATAGGAGCTCTCTCTCTAATATAGGGAAGAACAAGTCACAAAACAAAATCAAAGTCTTGTGATGAAAGCAATGACAAGGTTTTAAATAACTTTG
>NW_021327693.1:0-311 GCF_001605985.2 Dendrobium catenatum | reverse complement strand
CTTTCTCTCCCTCTCTCTTTTTTCTCTCCCGCTCACACTTTCCCCCTCTCTCTCCCTCTTGGTCTATCTCTCACTCTCTCTCTACCTCTCTCTCTCCCTCTCGGACTCTCTCTCTCACACACATATAGCCCTCTCTCTCTCCCTCTCTCTCTCTCTCTCTATCTCTCTCCCTCACCCTCCCTCCCTCTATCCCTCTCTCTCTCTCATTCCTCTCTCTCACACATTTTCTACCACTCTATACCTTTCTCTCTATCTCTCTCTCTCTCTCTCACACACACACACATAGCTCTCTCTATCTCTCCCTCTTTCTC
>NW_021327692.1:0-485 GCF_001605985.2 Dendrobium catenatum | reverse complement strand
GACTTTTGACCAAAAGTTTTGTACTGTACGAACAGGTATATCGTACAGTACGATACATAATAAATATCGTACCAAACAGCTTTAACTCAAATTTGTCCTTTGTGTTGATGTGGATCGTACCATACAAAATGGAGATATCGTACAGTACGATACTCAATAATGTCATACCAACCAGATTTAATTCGTCCCAATCCGCTGCGGACGTGGATCATATCGTATAAAGAAGAGATATCGTACAATACGATAGGCAATTATGCGGGAAGAATATCGTACAGTACGATGTAGGTCGTACAGTACTATCAACAGAGCCGAAATCGGCTTGTTGGTAGACATTAAGATGTATCATACAGTATGATGTAGGGCGTACAGTACGATGAACAGTCAATGCAGAGTTTTTGTGTGGTGAGTGTGTGGTAATCAGGAGCAGCCCTAGATTTTTTTTTGCTGTTTTTTTTTTATGCATTTATATCTATGACACCTAATCT
>NW_021327691.1:0-232 GCF_001605985.2 Dendrobium catenatum | reverse complement strand
TTAAATTTATAGACTTTTTATAGACTGTTATTAATTGAAGACTATAGATGACTCTGGTAAATGGCTGGTTTGATCGACATTCTTTCCAAGTTAGATCTCGGGGCATGACAGGTTGATATCAGAGCAGTGTTATTGGAAGAATGGATTGTTACCAGAGTTGTAGGATTGGATTGAGAGTTGGGTAGAATGGGTAGATGTAAGAGCTTCATTGGCATACATCATTGCATGTGTG
>NW_021327690.1:0-246 GCF_001605985.2 Dendrobium catenatum | reverse complement strand
TAGGGTAAGGGATGGTGATAGTATGATGTCTCCTTGGTCAGCTACCGTGGTAAGAGAACCATCAGCAGTGATGATTTTTTTGTTATTTGGGCAAGGTGTATAGTTTATGAGGTGGATTGGTGAGTGGGTCATATGATCTGTGGCGATATGTGGCTCCTGAATCAATGATTCATAATTCCTTTAAATGATTTCTAGAAGCACTTCAACTCATAGAAATTAGAGTCTTACCTGAGAGTGCAAGTGAAG
>NW_021327689.1:0-262 GCF_001605985.2 Dendrobium catenatum | reverse complement strand
TGGAAGCACGTTAGGTGTTTGGGGAAATGACTCTTTGGGATGTTTATCTCCTAAACCGCAGTTGAGTAAGCCTGCTCCTTCTCGATTTGTCAAGAAGGAGGTGGATGATATTGGGAGGGCATCCAATGCTTGGAAATAGTCTCCGGCAGTTGAATTGAACTTGGTTGAGGATATTGGTAGTTATTTGAGGGAAGATGGCCTTATTAATTTGAATTTAAACAAAGAAAAGGAGAATATTCAAAAGCTTAACAGAGCTTTGGTT
>NW_021327688.1:0-229 GCF_001605985.2 Dendrobium catenatum | reverse complement strand
TGTATAATCAAAATCCTTAAGGATAAGAGTCCTTATTTAAATTGTTTTCAATCTAATTCTGATTCCTTTCAAACCTTAATCAAATCTAATTCTAAGCCTTCACCCTGTGATTATGTCCCCTTTGGTGTGGGTCCTTAACTGGACCATTTCTTCTCTCGAATCACCAATCTTTAATTTATCTTGATTTCTATCTTAGACTTCACTTGGATCCAAATCAGTGCAACTCTCA
>NW_021327687.1:0-823 GCF_001605985.2 Dendrobium catenatum | reverse complement strand
CTTGGCAGTTTGTTTGGGAAACCGCTGAAAATTGATGGAGCTACGGCTATAGGTTCCCGTCCGTCGATTGCCCGTGTGCTTGTTGAGTTAGATATTACGAAATCCTATCCTAAGCAAGTTTGGTTAGGCTTGGAAACTCTAGGTTATACGCAAGAAGTAGTTTTTGACGAATTCCCCAACTTTTGTGCCGGTTGTAAATCTATTGGTCACTCGATCGGAAATTGTCGACCTTCTTCTCCTATCACCCAGAACTCTAACCCTCCCCCTATTGCTTGCGGTGGGGTGGGTATTGGTGTTAATGTGATTACTGAGAAGTCTGGGGAGTGTGAAAAAGTGAATATTGGCTTAAATCATGTTATTTTCCATGCTGTTCAGACTCCGGTTATTTCCCCGATTCTTGAGGGGGGTTCTGTTTCGCTGAAGGACGTGAATGGTGAGGTTGTGCTTGGAGGGGTTGGTGTGGTTGATTGCCTTACTGTTAATGCTGGCCTGGATCTTTCTCCTCTTCCTATAACTGTAGAAAATCCTAATACAATTTTAGATGATGTTTCTATTTCTTTAGCGCAGGGAAGTTTAAATGAGACTGTTCCTTCTCTGGTAACTAATGCGGTGTTAGGTGTTGACGGTACAACGTCTGATTTTTGCTTAGTTGATTTATCTCCAAATGCTACACCTTTTCTTCCTCATGTTGTAGCTTCTGTTAGCAATGTAATTTTGGCGCCGATCTCTACGGAAAATTTTGTTAATTCTAAAGGTGGTGATGTTTTAATTGAGTCTGGTGTTGTGGGTGTGGGTCTCCGAAAGGATTCCGCTCGTGTGGTTC
>NW_021327686.1:0-275 GCF_001605985.2 Dendrobium catenatum | reverse complement strand
AATTTAATTATATAAATCTCCTCTAAATTAGAATTTTGAATTTTTAAAATAATAAAAATATGAATTTTTTTAGTTTAAAAAATAATAATATTAAAATGAAAACAGCAAAAATAGTCTATCATTCATGGAGAGAGAGAGAGGGAGAGAAAGAGAGAGCGTGAGGGGTAGAGCTAGTGGCTAGTGGAGGAGGTTGATAGCTATAAGAAGTAAAAATAAAATGAGAAAGAAAAAAAAGAAGGGGAGAAATCTTAGAGAGAAAATAGATAGACATCGAG
>NW_021327685.1:0-281 GCF_001605985.2 Dendrobium catenatum | reverse complement strand
CCCGGTTAGGAAAGTTGAGGTATTAAATTTGACTTATATTAAGAAAGGTAGAGGTTGACCTAAAAAGACTTGGTTAGAAAATAATAGAAATGATCTTTCTTTACTAGATTTAAATGAGAATTTGACTTTTAACAGGACAATGGTGAAAAAGAATTCATGTAGCCGACCCAAAGGCTTGATGTTGTTGTTGTTGTTGTTGTAGTAAGCAAGTTTATTTACAACCATTCATGATGTAGAGTTTGATAAGTTCAAAGAAAATGAAATTATTTGGCTAGTCAGCT
>NW_021327684.1:0-571 GCF_001605985.2 Dendrobium catenatum | reverse complement strand
AGGTATCATAGTCGGGTGACGATTGTGGTTAGAGGATCGTAATCAGCGTGCGAAGATGATCGGAAGGACTGCAGTCGGTGGGCGGCGGAGGTTGGAGGGACCGTAATCAACAGGCAATGGTAGTTAGAGGGACCATAAGCGGCGGTCAATGTTGGTCAGAGGGATCGTAGTCCACGAGCGACGGAGGTCGGAGGGACAGTTAGTAGGTGACGGTTGGCAGTCGGGCAGTGGTTCGACATCAGTGAGGCTAAAGTTCGGCAAAGATCGACAGTCGGGCAGTGGTTTGATGGTGGTTGGCGGTCGGGCGGTGTCCCAGTTGACTAACAAAAGTTTGCCTGCGGTGGTGCTTGTGTGGAGCTCTAAGATCCTTGAAGCCTTAGAGATCTCTCTCTAATCTCCAGCCAAACGTTTATGCCCCCCTCCTTCTTTCATGTGGAAAGTATGAGTCTATTTATAAATTTTTTAGAGTAGCATGCCCTATAAATATAGATAAGTATTGTGAAAAATTTAAAGTACTTCATGGGACGACTCATATCGATCCCCTCAATTATAGATCATTTGTCAAGTACTT
>NW_021327683.1:0-1244 GCF_001605985.2 Dendrobium catenatum | reverse complement strand
AAAGATATGACTACTGATCATGTATGAATGTAGTAACATGTATAATTTAAAGCTCATTTGTTAAACGATTTCATTTGTGGTGAGAAGAAGCTCATCAAATTTTTATTCTCATAAAGTGAAAATAAACCATTAAATAAAATCTGATTTAGTTGCAAAAACTTCTGATACCTTAATTTGCAATCAATTCTAAAGCAAATTTGAAAATTGCAAAATATTAATTGAAGGTCCAAATTATCTGAAAAATTGTGAGCTTATAATCTAATTAAGCAGCTCGACAAGATAAATTAAATAAATTCATGAATTAGGCAAAGTCAACTGCGTGGTTATTAAAATCATATCGTATCGATTGGTTCAACCAATTGAACCAGGAATCAGCCAGCATACTAGTCCATCCAAATCTTGAAACCAAACTAGCATCTCATCAGGAAAAAATTGGACGAACCGCAGATTAAACCATAAAATTGATGAATCGGCCTGTTTTGAAAGAACCGTCTGGTTCAAAACAAGACTAAAGGGAGTTGTCGATAGCAAAACGAACAGTCAAAATCGAACTTCGTGATTTTTGGACTATATAATCCTAGGCTGCTTGTAGTTTCTACTTTCGGCATTAGCTGGAGAAATCGGAATATTTATTAGAAAGGGTTTTGATCGCTCACTTGTGTTATGTTGTTATTATATTATATTTGTATATGATTTATGGAGAGCAATGTTTTCCTAGCAGTTATGCTTTTTTTTTTTTTTGAATTATACATGTTATGTCATACATATTATGTTAGAGAAGTTGATTTTTTGGCATTTGGCAAAGAATTTAATGACTTGAGGTCTCAATGTGTATTTTTTAAATGAGAAATTTAACAAATATGTTACAATTAGCATTGTAATATATTCTAATATTTTGGTTAGATGGAGAACTCCAATACCATTTCTGAAAATTTTTCTTTTGATGAAAATGAAGAAGTTTGGACTTGTGATAATGTTGTAGAGCCCCCTAACGACCTATGTAATGAGGGGACAATTACAAAAAAATGGTGAAAGATGACCTCAGTTGTTTGGGGTCATTACGAGATGTTACCAAATACATTAGATGGAAAACAAAAATGTAAATGTAAGAAATGTGTAATGTATCTTGGTTTCCTATTATTCACCTACAAACGAGTCGGCGGGTCAATCCGGGTTGATACGAACCTGGCTCGGGTCAGGTTCGGGACTTGAATATTGACCCGTTTCCTAAACGGGTTGAGTTT
>NW_021327682.1:0-522 GCF_001605985.2 Dendrobium catenatum | reverse complement strand
TAAACGATCTTAGGCTTGTTGGAATCATCTCGTCGAGCCGCTCGATTTGACTTTAAGCATGCCACATTCAGCAATCATTTAGTTATCTAATTAATGCTCCGAAACTTCCTAAATACTTTGATCATTTGATTTGAATTCATTTGAGCTCAGATTAGACCGATTTTGGTATTGTTTGGCTCATCTCTCCGAGATCTTCAGTTTGACCATCAGAATTTGGATGCTCTAAATTTTAATTTTTGAAGCCTAAACCTCATATTTGCAATGAGATTAGTGTGTGATTATATTGGAAATTAGAGAAATATGCAGTTGATTATTTCCTTAAGAAAATGTGCCTAAAAGTTCATTTTTAAGCAAATTACTCCAACTTATCAAAGCCCATTGCAAGGGAAAAATTAGTTCTAATTCAAATTTGATTAAAAGCTGATTCAAACATAGTTCAAATCAGGTTCAAGTAAAATCTGAACCTAAGGATTCCACATGATCATAACTTGCAAGAAGAAGAGAACTGTAACGTGATGAGAA
>NW_021327681.1:0-229 GCF_001605985.2 Dendrobium catenatum | reverse complement strand
CAAGAAATGACTTCACATTTCCTCAATATAACGGAGTTGTCGAATCCCTTTTACCTTCCAATTGTGGAGTAGCCAAATCCTTTGACACAACGAGCTTTCTCTCGGAGTTTCCCTCATGACCAACTTTGACTCATGGAGGAAGAAAATGGATGTTGGTTGAAGTAACTATGTTAAAAAATTATTAACTTAATAATGAATTAAAATACTATTAAAATTACTAATTACTAAA
>NW_021327680.1:0-807 GCF_001605985.2 Dendrobium catenatum | reverse complement strand
AAAAAAACATTTATTATTTTATTTATTTTAAATATATAAAATAATATTATCTTTTTTTATCCAAAAAATGAAAATATTTGTGAAATTTTAAGTCAAGTTTGATGTCCAATTACATTTAGTAAAATGTTGAATTTGATCAATTTTGTTTTTTTTAAATATAATTTTTAATTAAATGTGTTCTTATATTATATGTATTCAACACTCAAATAAATCAAAGGCTCAATTCAATAGTAAGCAACTATAGTATAAAAATTAATTAAAGGTATAGGGTTTAGCTAGACATACCCACTCGTCAGATCTACATAGCGGGCCAACTTGCCAGGTCACTTGGCCAGGGAAAGTTATTACGTCCGAATAAAAAATAGGAAATCCGGACAAATACCGAGCAATACCGAGTGCTCAGTACCGAGCACCCAAGTGACGTGGCGCTTTGTTATTGATCTCTGGACGCGTTTGGTGTCCGGACACAATAATTACTCCTTGGCCAGGCTATATCAAGCCCATTATATGGGCCAATTATTAGACCACTTGGTAGGTATGCTCATCAAATTCACTCATTGATTTTATTAATCAGGTTCATTCAATGAACCTAATTATTAGGTTCAATCAACAGGCCAACTCATTAAGGCTGCTCCACGGGATAACTCGTCATGCTACTCGATTGGCCCTTAACTACTGATTGTCCACATGTTAATTTTTCACGTGTATTTTCTTGACTAATTATTTTTTGGGTTATATTTTTCAAGTAATTCGATATATTTTCTTATTTTTTGGTATAGCTTTTCCTTAGGACTGAAACGAATCGAG
>NW_021327679.1:0-290 GCF_001605985.2 Dendrobium catenatum | reverse complement strand
ATGTCCATATTTCTTCTGACGTTATTTGCTTTCGATGCAGGAAGCGTGGACATATGAAAAAAGAGTGCCCTAATTCAATGATTCTTCTTACAAAAGAAAAAGGCCAGGCGAAGCAAATTACAAACTGGAAAAATAATGAAAAACAAAAAATTTTATGGGTAGATCTGGTCTCAGAAGCATCAGACCAAGAAAGTGATAATGGTTAAATAAGCCTTTTCATACTTTTTCTTTTCTTGTTTTTCTTTTGCTTTCCTTTTCTTTGTTTTATTTTGTCTCATTTTTTCTTTTTC
>NW_021327678.1:0-324 GCF_001605985.2 Dendrobium catenatum | reverse complement strand
TTAAGAAATATGTCTAAGAAATTATTTTTGAATGGAATTTTTTTATTTTACTTATAATTTATTCATTTAAAATCAGTCTCGAATGATTTAGAAAATTTTGAATTTTCATTAGATGAATAAGAATGTACCATTCATTAAAAAATAAGTAACATCATAGTTTATTAATATATCAATTGGAGGATTATAAATTATATTTGTGCTCTACTAAAGTGCTATCAATCAATGTCATTTTTTACATAAATGATTTGTTTGTAATGTTTTAGTTACTTTATTTTTTCAAATATAAATCATAATTTCTTTTGATTATTGTTTTAAATCAATTTC
>NW_021327677.1:0-200 GCF_001605985.2 Dendrobium catenatum | reverse complement strand
AATATTATGAAGCTTGAACCCTTTTTTGTACATAGTATAAATAGTTTTAATTTTTTATTTTGAGGAGTTCTGCTAAAAAATAGTGTTGATTTGTACTTTTATGTAGTACCTCCTAAGGGTTAAGTCTAAGGGAGTTTAAGGAAAAGGAAGTTTTTTTTTTAAAACATCTTAGCCTTTCTTGTTATTATCAATCATATTTT
>NW_021327676.1:0-640 GCF_001605985.2 Dendrobium catenatum | reverse complement strand
AAATTATACTCTGTAATAATAATCGGATCATTCCCAGAATAATCCTTGCCACCAGTTTTAAAACCTCAATCACGAAATATCTATTCTTAAATTGCATGATAATATACTCTATGAGGCAGATTGGAGGCCGGTTTACGCAGGATTTGCCGAGAAAAAATGCACGGGTTTTGCCTTCCAACAGATCTCCACTCACGTGACATCGTAAATGGAACAAAGAACAAATCTACAACCTACAAACAAAGATTAAATAAAGAAATCATTGATCATAAGCGTGTGATTGGAAGAATAAAAAATTAATAAGAGATTTACTTGTTCTTACTCATAAGCAAAGTTTTGATGAGTTCCAAAGAAGTCATAATCTATATAGATTCCACCTCTTCCAAACCTTTTAAAACTTTCACCAATATTGACATGGCCGCTCTTATTTTAATATCACTTTGCAAACACCACAATACTAATTCATGAGCTTAATTGCATCTTCATCATCACACCGAATGCTTCTGTTGTTATTCACGAAAAAATCTGGTAATGAATTGATCTTAAATGATTCTAAATTGAACAACTTCTTCAGGCTTAGAATGATCTGAATTCTTTCCTCCACACATACTTTCGAGAACTACAACACCAAAGCTATAAAAGG
>NW_021327675.1:0-1365 GCF_001605985.2 Dendrobium catenatum | reverse complement strand
TGGACGTAGATCATATTTTGATCGAACCACTATAAAAATCTTGGTGTGTTTTTTCCTTACTGCTTTTTCATTACCGTGTGCCTTTTTAATTTCAAAATATTTGCCTTGGAAAATTTGGAAAGAAAAGGGTTGTTTAATTTTTCATATTAAAATTCTAAAAACAAGGAAAAGATTTAGAACTCCTGCTTATGTTTTAATTATTGTCAAAAAGTTTCACAATTCACCCCCCTCTTGTCCATCTAATAATTTCAATTGGTATTAGAGCGAATTTTCAAAAATAGTATTTTAGAAAATTTTGAAAGAAAATGATCATGTTAAACTTTGGCAATCGTAACACTGCGGAGGGTTATTCAATAACCCGTCCATCACTTTTTGATAACATTCCGTTTGATTTCTGAAAAATTAAAATGTCTATATTTTTGCAATCTATAGATTACCGCATGTGGATGTTAGTGAATGATGGATATGTTGTACCTGTTAAAACTGTGAATGGAGTGAAAACTCCATTACCCTTCAATGAATGAAACAATGAGGATAGGGAATTAGCCCAACTGAATGCTAAGTGCTTAAATTGTTTTTTCTGTGCATTGAAGTCTGAGGACTATATGAGAGTGTCTACCTATGTTTATGGTAAGAAGATTTGGGATAGACTGTGTATTACATATGAAGGAAAAAATGAAGTAAAACAGTCTAGGCTTAACATTCTACTTCATGATTATGAACTCTTCCGTATGAAACCTAGCAAAATAATTTCTGACATGTACACTAGGTTCACCCAAATTGTGACATCCTTGCATGCATTAGGTAGAGAAATTTTAAATTATGAGAAAGTGAATAAAATTCTTAGATGCTTACCTAATTCCTATGATGCTAAGATAACTGCTATCACTGAGTCTAAAGACCTTAATGTTTATTCTATTGACAACCTCCTTGGGTCACTCATTGCATACGAGCAAGGAGTGAGCTAAAGGCAAAGTGATGCAGGTGAAAAGAAAAAGGAGCGAATGGTGGCATTAAAAGTTGGCAACTCAGAAAGTGAAAGCTCTGCAGAGGAAGAAGAGGATGAGATAGCACTAATGACCCGACAGTTCAAAAATTTCTTGAAGAAAAAATAGAAGCGTCATCAGAGCAGCTGGAATAAAGGTAAGAGATCAAGGTCCAATAAGGTTTCATCTGATACAATTTATTTTGAGTGCAGGAAGCCAGGTCACCTTCGAGCCGATTGGCCCAATTCGAAGAACCAACCAGCTAAGGAGAAAGGTGATGAGTCAAATACAAGAAAGGAAAGAAAAAGACACAAAAAGATTTTTGGGCCGACTCTGCCTCAGAATCGTTAGAAGAAGAAGCAGAGGAGGAGGTAACAAA
>NW_021327674.1:0-364 GCF_001605985.2 Dendrobium catenatum | reverse complement strand
CAAAGCTGAAACATACAAAAACAATTATTATTGGGAAATAATGGAGCATGTCAATTAGTTCAAACATAAGTAAGAAATGAATCATGCAAAAGTCACATATTTTGAAACCCAAAACTAGATCAAGTAGAATTGACCTTCATAGGAATGCTCAAAAGAAAGGAGCGTAATCAGAGAGGGTTCTAGACAAATGCAATATATGGGTCTTTTGGTATTTTTAAATCCAAGCATTATTAAAAAGAATATGATCAAAATGTTGCCACATAGTAGCTTGATTCCAAGTAAAGCAATTAACATAAAAACTAATATCATGTAGATTGGAAGCTAATAACATATCATTATAATCCTCCATAGCTTGGAAATTTTG
>NW_021327673.1:0-405 GCF_001605985.2 Dendrobium catenatum | reverse complement strand
GATTGGTGAAAGGTGGTTTCAATACAAAACCAAGGGCTCTCCTACAAATACCGCTAGGGGGTCGTAGCAAGTACAACGGATCCCTACAAATGAGTACAAATCACTTGTGGATAACAACAGTGTATTGAAAGAACAACGAATCACTGTGGACACAAGTACAGATATCACCTACGACAGCGGTGACCAAAATCTCCAACTATGTCGAGTACAAGAGCGACTCTATATACAAAAAGGACACCCCCTGGCAGAAGGGAGGAAATGTTTGAACAAATTAGAACCAAACTTCCATGTGTTCCAAAGTCTCTTTTTAGTTCTATAATTAAGAATAGAACAGTTCGGGTGTTCACAAACACCGAAAATAACAAGTTCATTACACCGAAGATCCCAAAAGGAGTTCTCCCCAAA
>NW_021327672.1:0-349 GCF_001605985.2 Dendrobium catenatum | reverse complement strand
ATGGTGAATGTTCCATAATTCTAGTATATACTGGTCTCAGAGCAGACACTTATAATTTCGTAATCTCCTAACCACTTTCACAAAAGTTTCCGAATGCCGTACAAAATACTTAATTTCAGATATTCATTTTCCTTTCATTTTTGCTTTCACTTTTCAAATAGAATTCATATAGAAACTCAGAGTTTATTGAATATATTTCATAACATTCCTTAAACTTAATTTAGTAAAATATTTGCATATGAAATGTAATGTTTATCATACAAATGTTTGATGTTTGCTTATATATCCACTTCCACTTATGCCTACCTTTGCCTCCCAAACTTGCATCTAGCAAGTTGGCCAAGAATCT
>NW_021327671.1:0-220 GCF_001605985.2 Dendrobium catenatum | reverse complement strand
TTAAATATAATGATTATTTAAAGAAGACTATATCATGTAGCATAAAGAAACTAATTGGTGACCATGATTGGCCAACTTGGGTGGCAATATAAGAGATAAATAGAATTCGTTTGAGGAAACTTATTCTTTCAAAAAGACAAGAAGAAAAATTTAAGTGAGAGTAGTGAAGAGAGGAGAAGAAGAAGAGCAAAGATATGCTTTGATTTTAGCAAGTTTGTAA
>NW_021327670.1:0-457 GCF_001605985.2 Dendrobium catenatum | reverse complement strand
CACTAAAATAACACTTTTAAAAATAGCAGAGATGAAAATATTTTTTTTTTATTTTTTGAAAATAAGATACAAACACGATAACAGTACAAAAATTCAACAATACGTTCTCCCCCTTTGACATTATCAAAAAGAGATGAGGCACAAATAAAAAATAAAATGAATAGAAGAAAAAAATGTTTTCTGATCTTAATGAAAAAAAAAAATTCTTAAATTGAGAAAGTTACCTCTTGGTTTTAATCAAAAACATAGAAAAATTGGATTGACAACACATAATTCAGAAAAAGTAAGAAATTCATAAATTGTTTAATCCAAGCTCAAGTTCTTTTAAAGGCTAAAAAAATTTTTTAATTCAATATCCAAATAAAAAATAAACGGGAAAAAAAACATTAATTTTTCAAAACTCCTTTCATAAAACAGATCGAATAGAAGATCAATGCACGAATTGCTGAATCAGGAA
>NW_021327669.1:0-583 GCF_001605985.2 Dendrobium catenatum | reverse complement strand
TCATAGGGATAATGACTCGCTATCACCCCACCTGACAAACATAGGTGGGTATGGACCCAGTATCCTCTCTCAAAAGAGTCTAATCTAAAAAACTACGACATCCCCGATCAAATTCAACTCATGTGAATGGACTGGGGGTTTCAACTATCAGAGCATGACTGTTAGGAAGAAGAGAATCTCATAGGTGTAATGAATCACTATCACCCCACCTGACTAGCATAGGTTGGCATGGACCCAATATCCTATCTCAAAAGAGTCTAATCTAAAAGACTACAACATCCCCGATCAAATTCAACTCATGTGAATGGACTGGGGTTTCAGCTATCATAGCAGGACTGATAGGAAGAAGAGAATCTCATCCTAGTAGAGGATCAACATCACCAAACCTAACAAAAGTAGGAGGGTGTGGACCCAGTATCACATCTCTCAATGGTCTAAATCGATGATTTAGACATCCCCCATCACATTCATCTCATATGAATGGACTGGGGGATTCAATTATCAGAGTAGGGCAGACAGGAAGAAGCAATTCACTTTCAAATAAAGGATCAACATCACCAATCCTAACAAATGCAGGAGGGTG
>NW_021327668.1:0-228 GCF_001605985.2 Dendrobium catenatum | reverse complement strand
TCATGCGTGATAACTAAAGATTACCTACTTTTTCTCATTACAGGGAGAGAGAAACACTAAGATTGAAGGATCAAAGGATCCATGAACTAGAAGAAGAGGTAATCAAATCATCTATAGTCTGTAGATATTAACTTATAGTAGAATTTGAATACTTTTATGCTTGTTATCATTACAGATAAGAGATTTCACCGTTTTCATTGAGGCTCAGAAAGCACTTGATATCAAAGG
>NW_021327667.1:0-576 GCF_001605985.2 Dendrobium catenatum | reverse complement strand
GCGAAAAAAAAAAAAAACTTCTCTGGAAGAAGAAAAAATATTAAAAATAAATATGTAGGAGTTATAAATTACTCGTTAATTTTTTTTCTTAATTATGAGGAAAAGATGACTAACACTCATAAGGGAAATTTTTAGAAGATGAATAAAGTGAAGAAGAGTTGCATTAACACTTTTCTCTAAGATATTCAAAGAAGATCAATCATCTCATCTTGATCTGTTGATTTTTTTAGAACATTTAGGTCAATTAGACAAATTTATATATGTATCACATACGCAATATTTGAATTCAAATTCTCTAAATTAATAGCTAAAACCTAAAACTCTCAATTAATAGATCAATATGAAGATTAGTTATTCTATGAGGACGCTAAACGTCGTCTGGAAACTAACCAAAGTGCGTCTTGTCATCCCTTCGCTCGTTACAAAGCAGTACCATACCGCGTCTTGATATTGCTCGTTACCATGGCTAAATATTACTGATGTGATACATTCTGATTGATCTCCAAATAATATTATGTATTCAGTCTCCGCGTAAAATAATTTTTTCAAAAGTTGAGCTACATCCAGACTCAAAAA
>NW_021327666.1:0-225 GCF_001605985.2 Dendrobium catenatum | reverse complement strand
CTAGCCTTCTCCCAAGCTTCTACCAGCCTCATACACATGGAAACCATCCAAGAAATGCGCCAAATTAATCCTACCCCTCTGTTCAAAAAGGTTGTATAACCCATATTTTAATCGAGGCAAATAATTTTTTTCTAGAGTTAATATAACTCCAAATCGCAAACCATTTTCACCATAGCATTGTTATTATAGCATTTTACTTGCATGATTTTTTTTGTGTAATTTTTA
>NW_021327665.1:0-314 GCF_001605985.2 Dendrobium catenatum | reverse complement strand
AGAGAGAGAGAGAGCAAGAGAGAGCAAGAGAAAGTAAAAGAGAGCAAGAGAGAGCAAGGGAGAGATAGAGCAAGAGGGGGAGAGACCAAGAGAGAGCAAGGGATAAAGCAATGGAGAGAGAGAGAGAGAGAGAGAGAGAGAGAGAGAGAGAGAGCAAAAGAGAGCAAGAGAAAATAAAAGAGAGCAACAGAGAGCAAGGGAGAGAAAAGGCAAGAGGGTGAGAGAGCAAGAGAGAGCAAGGTAGAAAGAAAGAGAGAGGGAGAGAGAGAGGGAGAGAGAGAAAAAGAGAGAGAGAGAGAGAAAAAGAGAGAGAA
>NW_021327664.1:0-311 GCF_001605985.2 Dendrobium catenatum | reverse complement strand
TTTCTCTCTTCCTTCTAGAATTCTTGTGAGAAGATCTCTCAAGGAGATCCGGTTCTCAGCTAACACTTGGAGAGTGTGAATAGCCGAAGGGTTCTCTGCCCACACTTGGAGAGTGTGAACAGTCGAAGGGGCCTACACTGGGAGAGTGTAAAAAGATGATGGTTCTCTGCCAAAATTGGGAATAGTGTAAAAGGACAAAGGTTCTCTTCCAACACTGGGGATAGAGTAAAATGACGACAGTTTTCTACCGCACCGGGAAGTTGTGGAAAGAGTATTTGTAAAGGCTTCTCCGCCTTGCTGTGGGTGCAAAA
>NW_021327663.1:0-291 GCF_001605985.2 Dendrobium catenatum | reverse complement strand
AGGAATGGCATCTTATAAGCCTCTTCCTGCAAATTGTTAGCCTTATTAAGAAGTTTTTCAAAAGTTTTAATAGTGAAACCCTTCAGAAGAAAAGCAACAGGGCCGTGGATATTCTTAAGAAGGATCTCCACCGCATGTTATTCTTGCAACTGGGGTTCACACTTCATCGAGAGGTTTCTCCACCTCAAGATGTACTCAACCAGAGACTCTCTCGGCTTTTGTTTCTCAACAACAAGATCGCCCACAGTAGTTAATTGTTGCGCTCCAGAAAATCTTTTAAGGAAAAGGTTT
>NW_021327662.1:0-220 GCF_001605985.2 Dendrobium catenatum | reverse complement strand
AAATATAACTCATTCAAATAGCAACTATTCAAACATCGTCTAGAACATCTCCTTGAATATGATCTGGCTGATGTTGATCGTCTAGAAGCAACTAAGGTTTTTGAACTAATTGTCCCAGACGATATTGATATCGTCCTAGACGATGTGATTGTATCAATCATCCTTAATTGCTTTTCTTAATTATCTGATCAATTTAGGCATAATTGTATCAAATCGTCCA
>NW_021327661.1:0-253 GCF_001605985.2 Dendrobium catenatum | reverse complement strand
TAAGTCTTTTTTTTAAGGGTATATTAAAGAATTTCTACCTTGCAAAAGTTAAAAAGGAAAGAGGCCAATGAAGCCAAAATTGAAAAGAATGCTATATACACAAAAAGTGTATCAAAGAATCAAAAGATACTCAAAAGATCAAATCAAAATGACAAGAGGCATAAAATGAGCCCACTAAATACAAGCTATCCTCTCTTTGGTAAAACTCTTAAAACATAAAAAACTCATTAATTATGTGATGTTTTCAAAGACT
>NW_021327660.1:0-286 GCF_001605985.2 Dendrobium catenatum | reverse complement strand
GACTCGTATTGACTTAGAGATTTTTATCCCATAATTGGGAGACGACTATTTAGATTTTAACTTTATAAAGCATGGTTCAATTGAGACTAAGGGAGTTGATGTAGCACATCATATGCATTGTTTAAAATTACGCAATATGAGGCTCGCCTTAAGGCCCGTCTCAGTGCAATTTTAGTAAAAAATGCTTCAAGGCTTACGCCTCATCTTGGATGAGGTCCTCCTTAAAGCGCACCTCGCCTCGCTAGCATGAGACATACGCCTCACTTTATTTATATATATATATATA
>NW_021327659.1:0-809 GCF_001605985.2 Dendrobium catenatum | reverse complement strand
TAGTGGCCCCAGAGCAGCCAGTTGCCAGTACAGTGCCCCGTCGTAGGAGGTGGGTTTGGAGACGTCGACAGGCGGACACCCCTGTCGACCCAGTTCCGGCAGTTGGGACAGAGCAGTTGTCAGAGGCAGAGCAGTCAGATGAGGCAGATGATCTGATGGATTTAGCAGTTCCTTCCGAGACCGAGACGGTCCCGATGATGTGTGATGAGGATGTAGTACCTGCTCCAAATAGATCCTCAGAGCGGGATGAGACAGAGCCAGCTCGTAGCCCTCATAGGATCGGTTCCCCTATGAGTCCTTACATAGAGGCCCTCCGACACTCTTTCTTAGAGAACGATGATACACTAGTGGATGAGTTGGAGGAGGATGTACCAGTTCACCGGGTCTGTAAGACTACCCGTCGAGGTCACTCGGATGAGCAGAGAGAGCCCGAGGACCAGGATGAGCGGGAAGACCCCGAGGCAGGAGGGTCTCTGAGATCAGTAGCTACGGACACCACAGTCTTACACTTACAGACTCAGATGGCCACTGGGAAGATCCATCTCAAGGACAGTGATTCAGTACAGCCTTTAGATAAGGCTACTCAGACAGTTCAGATGATCTCTAGTCCCAGTCACAGTGACAGTCAGAGTTACAGTCAGGGCAGTAGTGGCAGATTACTCCACAGTTCTGAGGGAGAGTGGCAGCTAGCACTCTCCAAGGAGACTTAGCAGATGATTGAGCAAGCTGTACAGAGTTCAGAGGCAGTTGAGATTTGGCCTCCCAAGGCTAGGTCGACAGTTGCCACTCCAGCTTCTTCGTTAGCACTA
>NW_021327658.1:0-407 GCF_001605985.2 Dendrobium catenatum | reverse complement strand
TTCCTTACAAATGACTTCCTTTCTCGAGGGAAAGCGTTGGCGCAACGTGTAAATATACATCATGTATAACATATTACATGCATTGGAATAGGAATAATCTAGTGGCGTGAGAGGTGTTCTCAAGAGAAGGTTGGCCTATTCATTTTGGTCGGTTGGGCCATAGTCGGCTAATGAGTTGTTCTCAAGAGAAGGTTAGCCTATTCGTTTTGATCGATGGGCGATGGTTGGGTGGAGGTTCAATGATAATGGTTAGGTATCCAGTGGTGGCAGCCTAACTAAGGTCCAACAATTAGCAGACGTCCAGTGACAATCGACCAGTAAAAGTTTGGCACTGGCGATTAGACTACTAGGGTTTTCCAACTGTGGTGCACGAGTGGAGCTCAAGGATTCTTCTTGATTAAGAACTT
>NW_021327657.1:0-249 GCF_001605985.2 Dendrobium catenatum | reverse complement strand
TGATTGCAAGGCCAAAGGATTAGAGTGTAGTTGGAACTAAATGGGTATTTATAAAATAAAATAAATTACACAGGAGTTGTTGTTAGATATAAGGCTAGATTGGTGGCTAAGGGGTATAATCAAATTGAAGGAATTGATTTTAAGGAGACTTTTACGCCTGTAGCCAAACTTGAAGCAATTAGGATTTTGTTAGCCTTTGCTTATTTTAAAAAATTTAAATTATATCAAATGGATATTAAAAGTGCCTTT
>NW_021327656.1:0-304 GCF_001605985.2 Dendrobium catenatum | reverse complement strand
TTACTGTAGTCTTTATGTATCTACCCATTGATGGATGCTGTACATACATTTGTATTCGAAGAGGATTTGTATGGATTGCAGATCTTTGATTTGTAAGGAATCAGCGCCTTTGAATGACATTGAGTGGTTGTTGACTATGAAACAATTCAACATCTATCACATATTATTTTCAATCACCTTTGGTTGGACTTCTGTATGAAAGAGAGCTCTCATACATCCGTCTGTAAATGCCTTTGTTTATAAGTGACGAGCCTCCTACAACAGTTCGTAGGAAATTGATATATTTGCTTGACGCCTTATTGCT
>NW_021327655.1:0-412 GCF_001605985.2 Dendrobium catenatum | reverse complement strand
CCTGCCTTTCTAATATCAGTAAACATGTCTCGCATGCGAGTCGAGCCACTCTTCTCAAAATTCTTTCTGATTTTATCATTATGTTGTGGCAGCCAACAAAAATCTTTCTACATTTAAACAAATACAATAAAGAATAAACATGTCTCGCATGCGAGTCGGGCATTTTTCTGTTTTATAAATCATTATGACAATTTAAACTTAGGGGTCAAACCATGACCCCTAGGCCTAAATTAAATCAAAATTGCCCTTAACTGAATCAAACATAGGGGAGAAATTTTGGGGGATGTCAGAGACACCCTAAAATTGATCTCCCAAAATCCCAGATCATGGTGAATTTAATTATAATAAAAAATGCATGACTCTTCAGGGGCAGGTACTTCTGCTCTTAACGAAGATGGAATATATAAATTAT
>NW_021327654.1:0-416 GCF_001605985.2 Dendrobium catenatum | reverse complement strand
CCCCCCCCCCCCTCTTTGTTAGCCGCTGGGACATAAGCTTAGTTTTAACAACCTAATTCATATGTATTAAGTATCAACAGTTTTCCCATTGTGTCAATCAATCAATCTTTAAATAGGTGGCTTTCATTTAAAAGAAATCAATCTATATTCTTCAGTAAAATAAGTCAATCATTCTTAAGCTCAATACAAGAACACACTACAAAATTTTTTATTTAAAAAAAGCCCGTTGGCACTTCGTCTTATAGAAGGAATTCAGTTTATATTCAACGCTCATCAATCATATCATTTATAGCCGGACACATGACATGTGCATACATATACATGACACAAAATATATGTCATATCATTACAAATTATCAAAAAAAAATTTAAACATATAGTGCAAATGACATAACATATAGTACGCTCATCAATAC
>NW_021327653.1:0-733 GCF_001605985.2 Dendrobium catenatum | reverse complement strand
GAGATACCAAAATTTTTATTTGAAAAATCCTAAAAATAGGAAAAACAAGAGGATTCCCCAAATTTCTAATACTTTATAATTAAGTATTTTTAATCATATCAATATCTTTCTTAACATAAGTCAAATCTAATGCATCTTACTCACCTAAATCAGGTCATCGAAAGGCCAACGTTTCATGCGATCAAACCATCTAATTAGGCAACTATCTTTAATATTATCTGCTAGTGGAGCTACTCTAACATTTTCACGCATATACTCGTTTCACAATCTATCTCTAAGAGTAAAGTCACTCATCCATCTGAACATCCTGATCTCTGCAACACTTAATTTAATTCTATGCTTCTCTTTTAATGGCCAAAATTATCAAAATCAAATTAAAAAAATTAAAATTGAAAACCATCACTCCAACCATTGCTAAGCTCCAGCCGGCGCCTGTAATTACCGTTAATTAGGAAGAGGAAAAAAAACCGAGAAAGTCATGTAACGGAGATGAGAAGCCACCCCTTTATTGTTAGTGAGACCTTTAATTATTTATCCCCATTATTATAAGCTGGCAAGCGACTTAGCGACGCTATTGTTCTAACTGGAAAGTCTTTCCCGTTGTTATCATGCATGGGTGGCAATGTTATCATGTCCGACCGCCCCTTTGGACTCAAAATTTTTTATTAGTGTACATAAAACGAGGGATGTTTAGGGGTGTCAATATTTGACACGACATGAAAATCAGATCCAT
>NW_021327652.1:0-797 GCF_001605985.2 Dendrobium catenatum | reverse complement strand
GTGTTCCACAGAGAATGGTATCTAGCTCTCCACCAACAAAAAAGTAAATTATTGGTGTTTAAAAACCTCCAAATGACAGAACAACTAAAGCTATGGTACAGGGAATCAAAAGATGGAATTCCCAATCCTCCATTTTGTTTAGGGTAGCAAGTTTGTTTCCAAGAAACAATATGTAGCTTTTTTAAATTGATGTTGCCAAAAAAAGTAAACCTTGAACACATACGACTGATTTGTTTACAATAGCTTTTAGGTATTATTGATCCTCGAATCCAGTCAGCCAGTGTGTTGCTTATAGTAAATTTGATATACTGGACCCTCCCCGCAAATGACAATGTCTTAGCTTTCCAACCATCTAAAAGAGTGGCAACTTTTTGTAAGAGGGGCTGGAAGTGTGCAACTTTAAGCTTTTTGTAGAAAATTGGCAGACCCAAATAAGTCATTGGGGTGTAAGATTGTTGTATGTTTAGAGTAGCACAAATGTTTGGAGCAAGCGGGGTGTCTTTGGATATGAAAATAGAGCTATTAATTGGGTTCGTATGAAGACCAGTAACAGCCCCAAAGGTGTTGAGTATATAGTTGAGGGCTTGAGCATTCTTGATGGTGGACAACCCAAAGACAAGGAGATCGTCTGCAAACATAAGGTGAGAAATAGTGCAGTTTCCAACCGAGATGCCATTGAAAGAATTGTTAGCAGTTTCCAAATCAAAACAAGAAGATAATCCATCCATTATAATGCTAAAGAGGTAAGGGGATAAAGGGCATCCTTGTTTAATACCAGAGGTGGAGTTGAAATACCC
>NW_021327651.1:0-309 GCF_001605985.2 Dendrobium catenatum | reverse complement strand
ATATATAGATAAGTAAATCTAAGGCACGTAGTGAAGACACCATGCAAATCCCTACGTCGATCGATGCTCACAGAAGGAGAACTTGTCCATCTATAAAACGCATATGTGAAGTGAAGTCGAGTCGATCAATTGATAAAACTATGTATAGGGGCAGCCGGGTCGTATGAGCAAGCGCGACGTGTCGGACTGACCCAACACGTCTTTCTTTTCTGGCAACAGAAGATGAGATGTACAAGCAAGACCAGTGGTTTCAGTAGCACTACCGAGCACGATCAAAATATGGGCATTTCGTTGATCACGAAAATAACA
>NW_021327650.1:0-3319 GCF_001605985.2 Dendrobium catenatum | reverse complement strand
AGAGAGAAGGATTCTCAACCATCTTGAGGGAATGCCAATATAAGGCATATGTTATTTATGCCTTTTGATAGACCATTCAATAATTCATGAATACAAAACACTGGTTATTTTCTAAAAGCTTATCCATGCTTCTACATCTACTATGTTTGCAATTAAGCAGTATGAATTAGCAAATGATTGGCAAACAACCTTGTATTTATTCCTAAAATTAAAATTGTACATCTTGTAAGTAATAAATTGTTTAGGCCTTAAATGTGTTTGTTAAGGTACCTAAAACTTACTCATTTCAGAATGTTCGCTATCAATGTTTAATCTCACTATTTGACGTATACCGGACAACCATCCTATGATCCATCTTCGTCCAACGCAAAACTCACACGTGTCGTTTATCGTTCTGTTATCTTCATATTTCTCAGTTCCTTCAGGTTTTGGGTGAGTCAAAACAAAATGTAACCTAGTCCTATTTTGTACCAAACTTGATACGTCTTTCAAGCATTTGGTACGAACCCTCACTCTTACTAGGTTCCCTTAAGTGTCAAAATGCTATTGAGACAAAACAAGGCAGATCTCTTTGAATGAGTCCTCTTTCATCTCTGCATCTTGGATACAGAAGATTCACGAACTTAATGCCGTTCATTGTTCACTCCAAATTTTGTTTGTACGTATCGTGGTATCTCGTATGTGAAAGGAACATTTTATCTCGAACAAATATGGCTCTACAAGCCAGCAAGGGACGCGTTTGCGCCCCCGGTGTTAACCTCTACAGGTTTTTGGATCCTTCTCACATTATCATCGTTTGCAAACTCGAGGGTGGCTTTTATCTATCATTGTGAGTTTAGAGGTCTGAGACGCTCTGAAAAAATCTCAGTTGAATTACCACAATTCCTGCTAATGACCGCGACCTGGCCATCCTTGCGGCCGAGTAGCATCAACCCATCAACATTCTCTATACAACTATGATTTCTAGTGTTTGGTAAGTTCCACCACTAAAATGTGGTCTCTATTATATTATTAATGAGGGAATTTCAACTTGCACCTGGCCTCTAAATCAATGAAAGGAAAGAACTATCAATTTCTTGCCTTAACATCTCCAATTAACATAGATAATATGCAGCTATTTTGCACGCACCTTTTCCACCTCCAACTCTCCTCTCACCTAGACACTAGATCTGACTACATCACCGACCCGTTCACGAAGTAAGAATCATATTGTCTTTGAATTTTCATGCTCTTCATCTCACGAACACTGCATTAAGCGCAGTTTGGACTGGCAGATGGTCACGCAATATCAGAGTGTCACGAGAGCCTGCTATTCTGTCGTATTATATGGGTAGGCGCGTCTGTCAGTCTCTTCAAATTAATTGAACATCATATAGAATTTGCTTCTCCTACTAAATTGAGGTCATTACCAGCGCAAGTTGACGCGCAGAACTGCCCCGCACCGCGCCGTTGCGCCGCTGCCGCTCTCGACCAAAAGCTGTTTGTAAAGCTATAAATTGCCAAAAATGTATGCCAAATCCCATTTTTAATGGCCACGATTACACCGATTTCTCTATAATGCTCACTCATTTTTATTGAAAAGAACTCTTTCTTCAAAAACAATTTGGGTGGCCCTTAGCATTCTTGAATATTCAAGTCCTGCCGCTTGCTAATCTTCTCTTGTTAATGGATATAATCGGATCTCGTCTCTTATATGATGTCGGGTTGACCCCAACCTGTGCGGGTGAGTGTTCGTGTTGTCATTATATGAGAATCAAGCTTGTGTAAGTTGTGCTTCCTCAGTTATAGACAAAAATGGGTTCCGTTCCATAGTGGAAACTAATTCTTAAAAAGCTTCCTTTTTGTTTGTCGGAAAAAAAACAAGATCTTATGTATGAGGTTGTTTGAAGTAAATGCAGTTAAGTCCCTGGACTTATTTCCAAATCACCATAACTCTAGTCTCTCCTTGCACGTTTTGTATCAGGAACACGCTCCCATGTGAACAACAGCGAGCGAATCTCTTGATCTATGATGTCTTTGTCACCCTCTCTAACTATCCTCCAACCATCCCATTTCATCTACTAATATTACTTCATCCTTAACAATGAACTAGAGTTTGCCCCCATCTCTCCTGTTGCTATAAACGATTTGAGATATCACACATAATATATGCGGTTTCCAAGAACTGGTTTGAGATAAATAACACTCTGATAACACTACACTTCCTCGTCGAGCAAGATTTTTCTTTCTTTTTTTTCTCTTTAAGAAGACGAGTTGTGTGTGAAAGTTCTTAGATGATGTATTTGATTTTGATCTTTCTTGATCTGTTATGTTAATGTTAAACATGCTTGAAGTAAGTGATATTATTTTTTTTTTTTTAAATGGGTCTAGAAGCCCGAACCTTATTGCCCAATTTGTTTCGTTGAAAAATCAGGACATGGAGATTATAATAATTAAAAAAAATTGTGAAAAAGAAGTTACATAGCACTTTCTTGAAACTCTGGAGCTGTCAAGCAACAAGTATGATTTAACTTTATTAAGAATTAGTTAATTCTATAAATCCGAATTTTGTAAATTCTGTGTATCTTAAGTCCTAAAAATTGTTGGGCAAGATGGTTGATTGGTTGCTATATATGGTGAAATTGTTTGGCAATATAATACAGTATTTAAGATGGTTTGTTTAATTTAAAAATTAAATTTAAATTGTTTTAAATTTAATTTGCATGTTAAGTAAAAGTTACAAATTAATTTTATTTCTTTGGGGAAAGTTACAAATTAATTAATTTCAAGTTTCATTAATGCAAATAACTTATAATGATAAATAATATAATTTATCATTGAAAGTTTGTTATTTATAAATAATTTCAGATTTTAATAAACAAGTTAGTAGCTCCTGTTCTATAATTACCATAATTAAATATTAGGTTTTTTTTACAAATAACTATTTATGAATTAGTTTATATAATGATTTTATAATTTTTTAAGATATTGTTAATTAGTATTATTAAGAACTTTAAGAACACTTATTAATTAAACATACGGTATTTAGCTTCTATTAATTATTTATTTATTTTTTCAATATTACTTTATGATGATTATTCATTTCAAATATAACTAATTATAATTTTATTATTATTTTACTATTTAATTATTCAATTAAGTAATTGAATATTCTAATTACAACTGTTATTATACTATATTAATTTAATTAATAATATGTTTAATTTAATATTATTTGCTAAATTTAGATTAATTGGATGGGAGGTATTAGGGATTGCTTTTATTCCAATTTTTTGCATTTCCTCATCTTTCGTTGATGAAGAGTTTAGAACTTTTCCGG
>NW_021327649.1:0-1399 GCF_001605985.2 Dendrobium catenatum | reverse complement strand
AACTTACTCATGTTTCAACTGAAAATCAACTTGCAGTCATTTTTATAAAACCTTTAGCCTTTGATACCTTTAGTACGTTAAGAACAAGGCTTGGTGTAATTGATTTGAATGCTTAAATAAAAATGTTTTTGTAACATTGATGTTCTGTTTTCGTAGTTTATGTTTTTATGATTTTTTTTTGTGATTTTTTGTTTGTTTTAAGTGCTTTTTATTTTTAGAGTATGTGAATTTGTCATTGTCTATTTTGCTTTGTGTGTTTAGTTTGATTTTCTTTGATAAAAATTCAAAAATTTGTGGTAATCGTCTAGGTCGAAAAATTTTTGTACGGGACGATGTGTGTAAAATTCAGTTTGCGTGATTTCAAACCGTCTTGAGAGTAGTTATTAATGTAATTCGTCTGTACGATCAGCACAATCGCCCGGGATGAAATTTTTTTTTTCTCTCAAACGTCGGGACGATTGATTGGAGCAGTTGAAAGGATAAGATTGTTTTTATTATGAACTTCGTCTGTACGAACCTGAACTTCGTTTGTACGAACATTTGGCGGTTCAATGTAGGGGACGGTTTTCAACTGCCATTAAAACGAGTTAACTTTTGAATCGTCTGTACGAACATTATTAGTCTGTACGATCGGTCAAGTCAAAAAGTTTTTACGAAAGGACGTATCGTAAGTTGTGTTGATTACGAAAAGTAATTACATTTTGGACGAATTTGATCGTCTGTACAAAAATATTTCGTCCAAACGAACGATAATTTTCATCCAGGACGAACATGTTTTGTTCAGGACGAACGTATCGTTTTCTTTAAATAAGATGGCTTTCTAACTCAACAATCACATCTCCAAACATCTTTTTCAATCCCTTTCGATTTCTAGATCAATAATGGCCTCCTCTAGCAAGCGACAAAAGGTGTTATCAAAGAAACCCCATAGGAATCCTTCCGAAAACTTTCTTTCAAAAGCAAATGAGGAATCCTTTCCTCGATTTTCCTCTGCAAAAATCACTCCTTGCATTCTGATCCAGAGTGAGATAAACTTCAAGGTAATGCACCTTTTCGCTTCCACTCAATTTGGATTTATTTAAACTCTCATCCACCTCTACAACAAATAGACCTTCCTTTACTTCCTAACAAATATGAGTTTCAACTCCGACCACTCTTCTGTCAGTTCTTTTGTTTTTAAACAAAAGGTTGAAATCACTAAGCATGACTTAGGTGCTTTTCTCAACTTAAGAATTGAAAGTTTTAGAGCCCACCACCTTATGAACGATAACATCTTCAAGTGGTTTGAAATCAATAGGGTGATTAGAGGAAATAGCCTAGATTATCATATTGCTAGAGTTTCTGGAATGACCAAAAATGATGGAATCATCCAGCACATTCTTAGATCTTCTATTATTCC
>NW_021327648.1:0-223 GCF_001605985.2 Dendrobium catenatum | reverse complement strand
CATGTCCAAGTATAAGTCTTCTGCATTATTGCCCAAAGGTCTTCTTATTGTTCAGGCTTTATGTACTTTAGTGAAAATTTTGGCAGCACCACGACATATCCCCCGTTTGGGGAAAATGTAGGAGAGCTGAGCCTTCCCACCACGCTACTCGAGCGTGTATGGAATATGTCCTTAGACACCGCAGCAGTACAAATTTTCATCCCACCATGCTACAAGAGCGTGT
>NW_021327647.1:0-204 GCF_001605985.2 Dendrobium catenatum | reverse complement strand
GATTAATCTCTATTAATTCTCCAATATATCAATATTTTGTGACATGATTAACTAGCAAAAGAATCCCCTAAACAACTCAAGATAAGTTAGAAAGTTTGCTAATTACTCACCTGGGAAGAGTAAATATCGAACTCCCTTGAGAATAATTAGTCAAGAAATCCCCTTTATCTCTCTCTTTCTCTCTCTCCTTCCCTCCCTCCTCTC
>NW_021327646.1:0-252 GCF_001605985.2 Dendrobium catenatum | reverse complement strand
AGCTTGATGTACTTCTTATGCTGTTGATTTAATTATAACAACTAAATGAAGTGTTGGATCTCATCATAAAACAAAAAAATAATAAAATAATTTTTTTTAAACATGTAAATAATTAATAATTCTATAAATATATCTGTCACAAGTAATTCCATACCTAATTCGCATTTACTCATTTGCCACACTAAATTTGTATTGGATCCAAAACATCTATACGTTACGAACGAATTTGCATGTGCATGTACTAACCAAATT
>NW_021327645.1:0-248 GCF_001605985.2 Dendrobium catenatum | reverse complement strand
TCGAGGTGCTGAATTTGAAGGTATTCAGCATCGAGGTAATGAGGTTGAAGGGAGGAGAGGCGAGTATGAAGAGGGGTTAGAGTATATTCGTCGGAGGGACGATCGGGACAATTGGGGAACGCTTCCTCTGAGGGGAATGGGAGGCTATGGAGGATACCCGGGAGATCCCAAGGTGAGGAAATTGAAGATGCCCGTTTTCGAGGGGGAAGAAGGCCATGGCTGGATCTACAAGGTGGAGCGTTACTTTG
>NW_021327644.1:0-216 GCF_001605985.2 Dendrobium catenatum | reverse complement strand
GTTTAAGGTCTTATGATCTATAACCATTTTTTAGTTCAATCACTTTAAAACCTAGTAAAATGACCCCTGATTCATGATCTATTAATTTCACATTAATTGGGCATGTCCCTAGGGTCAACCATCAAAATATGAATTCAATATGACACATCTAACCCATAAAAGCAATAAAAATCCTAAGGCTGCAGTACCTTCAAATAATTATGACCTATGCTACTA
>NW_021327643.1:0-253 GCF_001605985.2 Dendrobium catenatum | reverse complement strand
GTGTGGTGAGTGTGTGGTGATCAGGAGCAGCCCTAAATTGTTTTTATTTATTTATTTATTTATTTTTATGCATTTATATCTATGACACCTAATCTAGTCCTCAAGGTGCTAAAGGTGTCGAAAGCTAAAGGTTTTGTGAATATGTCTGCCAATTGATCTCCTGTAGCGATGTGATGTAACTCTATATCTCTCTTAGTGACGTGATCTTTAATGAAGTGATGTCTAATGTCTATGTGTTTCATTTGAGAGTGTT
>NW_021327642.1:0-210 GCF_001605985.2 Dendrobium catenatum | reverse complement strand
ATTATATCAAAGACCTAAGATGAAGAATGCTTTATTTAAAAAATTTCAAAACCAATTATTTTAAAACTTAAGACTTATCTTAAAGGAACTTACAAGAATAATGGGAATTTAATTTGTGTTAAAAAACAAAATATTCATAAAACTATTCTAAAGATCCTAAGCAAAGAATTGCTTTTTTCTATTTATTCCTTCAACAAATGAAAACTTGAG
>NW_021327641.1:0-244 GCF_001605985.2 Dendrobium catenatum | reverse complement strand
AAATGAATCTTCTTATATACGCCAGTCTACCTTGAAGGGACCTTAATTGAGTAAGGCTCTTAGGATGTGTCACTTTTAAGATAGCTTCAATTTTGGCATGATCAATTTCAATTCCGCGGTGCCTTACTACGAAACCTAGGAATTTCCCTGACGTGACGCCAAAAGCGCATTTCAAGGGATTCATCTTAAGGTCGTAGCGGCGTAACTGCTCGAAGACGGTTCTTAAGTCATAAAGATGAGCCTC
>NW_021327640.1:0-318 GCF_001605985.2 Dendrobium catenatum | reverse complement strand
AGAATGTTTCTTGAACATGAGATTTTGTTTCTTGCACTTTTTTTTATCTATTATAGTTGGAGTCAAAGCCAATGCCCATATGTTGAAGCTCAATATACTACTTTCCATTTCTCTTATTCTTCGACCATTTATATGTGCGAATATTATATAGTTGAATGAGCATGTGTGTTTTGGAATTAGACAATTCAACACAGAATTATTTTTTAAGAAGAGAATTGACGGATAAAAAAGGATTCTTTTATTAGTACCCATTTGCATTTCAATTAGACCTTGTAATTTTACAATTTATAATTTCCATTTAAACATTATATCATACTC
>NW_021327639.1:0-266 GCF_001605985.2 Dendrobium catenatum | reverse complement strand
AGCTGCGGAGCGTACCTGGCTAATGCAGTAAACTCAGTCTCATACTGCATCACCGTCTTGCTCCCCTGAACCAGCCTCAGAAAAGTCTCCTGCATCTGCTGTCGTGCAGAAGGGGGAACGAACCAATCTCGAAAAACCTCAGTGAACTCTTCCCAAGTGATCAAAGAGTTCAATCTGCCCTGAAATCTGGCTGCCTGCTGGCCTTCCCACCAGTGCTCAGCCTCTCCATCCAACAGAAACACTGCCAATGGGACCTTCCTATCTGA
>NW_021327638.1:0-571 GCF_001605985.2 Dendrobium catenatum | reverse complement strand
TGATTCAACTAGTATTTGAATAGATTACAAATGACTGATTTTTCCTTGAAATTGAGAACGATCATATTACAACAGTCAACCATCGGGTTGAAATCTAGTGACGAATGGAGATCAGATGGAAACCCGGCGGCGTTTGGTGGTCAGGCGGAAATCTAGCATCTGTGAACAATTTATTGGGCATTTGATAGTCTTATTGATATCAATATCCAGCAATCTTGGGCTTGTTGGATTCGTCTTGTCGAGCCGCTCAATTCGACTATAAGCATATCACGTTTGGAAAACATTTAGTCATCCAATTTATGGTTTGAAGTTTCCAAAGGTATTTCGGGTCTTCGATTTGGACCCATTTGGGCTCGGATTGAGTAGAATTTGGTGTCGTCGGGTTCGTACTTTCGTGACATTCATTTTGACTATAAGTTTGCATAGATCAAAGTTCAGATAGTTCCAGATTTAATTTGAGAAGTTTTCAATTCAATTTTACCTCAAGATTTGTGCCCAATCAAGATAAAATTTCAATGATATATCAATGCTCACTTAAGGCACAACAGCTTTACAACTAAATTCATCTACC
>NW_021327637.1:0-241 GCF_001605985.2 Dendrobium catenatum | reverse complement strand
TACTAGGTGTGGGCGGAAGGCATGAATTATAAGTTCTTTTAGCTGGTAGAATATGATAGGGTATCTAAGCTATGTGGAAAATTTGGGCAGATACACAGTGCTACTTGTCTAAAAGAAGATATCGCCAAGGGGAATAAAAATGCTCCATTACAACAAAAATCAAGTATAAATGATTCACAGCTTCATGATAAATTTAGGAGGCTTCAAAATAATACTAGAAGGTGGTTTTAAGATCAACCCC
>NW_021327636.1:0-295 GCF_001605985.2 Dendrobium catenatum | reverse complement strand
TATATATATATCAATTTTTGTGATATTTAATAAAATTTATTGCTTATCCAATTATTATGCAATATCTACAACATTTAAGATAAATCAATCACTCATTTTATTGTCAAATCTAATTATTTCTCATTAATTACATAAATACATTTCATAATGAAGAAGTAACACTTATTTTATTACATTGAGATAACGAAAATGAAAAGTATTGATTAAAAAAAATTCATTCATCCAGGCGGGTCGGCGGGACAGAATGTCATCAGCATAGGGTTTAGCATACTGCATAGGAAGGAAAGTCGTCGGC
>NW_021327635.1:0-211 GCF_001605985.2 Dendrobium catenatum | reverse complement strand
ATTATTATTTATAAAATTTTCAAATTCTCAAGCATTTCCTAAACTCCCCATGAATTGATAAGCATGTGAGAATAAGGGGCATTTGAGCAAAAAAAAAATTATTTTTAAAACTTTTGTTTGAACACAAACACAAAAACACAGAGTCACACACATAGAATCAATCAGAACATACGATTACTAGAACATAAAGTATAATGATAAAACAACGATT
>NW_021327634.1:0-459 GCF_001605985.2 Dendrobium catenatum | reverse complement strand
CATCGGCGCCGGGCCATCAGGCCTCGCCGTCTCCGCCTGCCTCACCACCAAACACATCCCCGTTCTCATCCTCGATCGAGATGACTCGACCGCTCCGCTATGGCGATATCGTACCTACGATCGCCTCCACCTTCATCTCCCCAAGCAGTACTGCCAACTCCCTCTCCTACCATACCCGACCTCATCCCCCACCTTCCTCCCCTGCGCCGACTTCATCCGCTACCTCGATGACTATGTCGCCACGTTTGGGCTGAAAAAGCATCTCAAACTCCGCCGGCGAGTCGACTCAGCCAAGTTCGACTCGACCGCCGCGCGGTGGCGAGTTTCGGCGGCGAACCTTGAGAGTGGGAAGGTGGAGGAATACGAGGCTCGGTTCTTGGTGGTGGCAACAGGGGAGAATGATGAGCCCGTGTTACCGGTCAGGATAACCGGTTTAGATCGGTTTAAAGGCGATGCGGT
>NW_021327633.1:0-376 GCF_001605985.2 Dendrobium catenatum | reverse complement strand
TTCAAATAATGATGTAAATTATTCTAAGTGTGTTGAGCGTTTGAGATCTTGTTCGGATATATGTTTCTTTATTAATATATGCGTTATGTTTAAAGAATAGATCTACTAGTTTGACAGATTGGCTCAGTAGAATTGTTGGTCAAAGTGTGAAGCTTGGTGAAATTCTTAGGCTATTTTTCATCATCAATATTTGGGTTTAAGGTTTTATTTGGGACGTTTTTTTTTTTTTTCTAAGGTAGTTTTTTAGTATAAAATTTTTTATATTATAAAAATGCTTTTAAAAAAAATAAGAAAATTGTCTCAAACAAAACCTGAGTGTTTATCACGGCAGCCGCTAGTAACCGCAGCCTTTGCCGGTATGTTCACCACCTTTAGG
>NW_021327632.1:0-287 GCF_001605985.2 Dendrobium catenatum | reverse complement strand
TTTTTATTTTAGTCTCCTTCTAGTGGGTTCTGGGCAATGACGGCTCCATCGTCATCGAACCCTTGGCTATCCTCGACTATTGTTGGTAAATCAGTATCATTCATGGATGTTCTTGTAGGAGAGTCAAATTCTAGATCTAAGTTAGATTTCATCTAAACTTCTTTCAAAGGTTTGTCAGCTCTGATGTTTAATAATAATATGATTTCTCATTTAGCTGCTCCTTTTACTATTACTTTCATGTTATGGACGATTTACCTCTACTTTGAACTAATCGTCCAGGATGATAG
>NW_021327631.1:0-434 GCF_001605985.2 Dendrobium catenatum | reverse complement strand
TGCATCTTTCTCAGTTTGCTGGACTCTCGCTTCTCCGAACTTTCTACAGTTACTTCTCGGGCTCAGGTACACTTTCTTCCTTTTCTCTTAGTTTTGATTTTGTGCTCATACTGACAATACTTTGTATTTTGTGTAGGCTACTATAAGAAGAGGATCCGAGCTTCAGCCAATTTACTGCCTCAGGAGACTTCAGTTTTGGTGCGTTTTTACTTTGTTTGTATTGTCCTTTTCTTTCTTTAGCTGCTTTCTGATACTTTTTTTTTTTGCTCTGTGCAGGCTTCAAGAGGAGCGGGATACTTTTTCACGAGCCACCTCAGGAGACCTCTGTTTCAGGTATAATTTTCTTCTTTTCTCTTTCTTTTTTTTTTGTAGCTTTGTATATATCTGCATGATATCTTCTTCTTTCTTTCTGACACTTTTTGTTACTTCGTGCA
>NW_021327630.1:0-215 GCF_001605985.2 Dendrobium catenatum | reverse complement strand
GTATAAGTTATCTGACTATATGCAGAAAGAAAGTTTTGGATTAGTATATCAAAGGAGAAGGTTGCGTGGTGTAGGTTTGAAAGAGATCACTCATCAAGAAGGCAAGTTGTATAAAATTAGTTCACCAATGCCATCATTATTGATTCTACATACATGTATAATGCTTTATGAATATTCTAATAATGATAATGAGTATATTACAAAGTTGTTATTGA
>NW_021327629.1:0-266 GCF_001605985.2 Dendrobium catenatum | reverse complement strand
TACATAAAAATAAGGAGGCAATTTAAATCAAGAAAAAATTTTAAAATTTTTATTTTTCAGACACACAAAACAAACACACAAAACAAACACAATAACATACAAACATAAAGAACACAATAACATACAAACATAAAGATTTCTCCCCCTTTTTGACAACAACAAAAAGTGAAGAAGAAATAGACAAGAAATGTAAGTAATTGTATGAAAATTCATTTGAACATTTAATCTAAATGGTGATTGATACAAGGTATGCAATTTTAAAACTA
>NW_021327628.1:0-277 GCF_001605985.2 Dendrobium catenatum | reverse complement strand
CGAAATCCTACTTAAATGAAATCCTAAATTCTACCAAGGACTAGGAGACTTGGTTTCTCAGAACCCTGTAACCCCCGTAGCGTGGGAGCGGAGAGAAGCCGTCGAGGTTTCCCCGATGGAGGACGAGCAGACGAGTAGGTTGTATCGTATACGACGAACAGTGATGGAGATGCTGAGGGATCGAGGTTATCTGGTGGTAGACTTCGAAGTCAGCATGACCAAAATGGAGTTCATTAACAAGTTCGGGCAATCCATTATGAGGGAGAACCTTACTATC
>NW_021327627.1:0-222 GCF_001605985.2 Dendrobium catenatum | reverse complement strand
ACTAGGCCTCACCTAGTTGTAAAGTTTCACAAGTATTTGTTTGAAGTACAAAAGTTGATCCGTCTTACAAATCAAGACGATAAGTTTACAATCAACTTCTCACAAAGTTACAAATTTCTACAAATTCCCGTCGTTTCCCGAAAATCCGGCAGAGTTCCGGCATCTTCAGACGGCGGGAAGAGCTCCGGGGGTGGTCAGGAGGAGCTTCTTCCTTCTCCTCCT
>NW_021327626.1:0-506 GCF_001605985.2 Dendrobium catenatum | reverse complement strand
TGTTTTCCCAATCTACCGTTCAAATAAATTCGTCCTTTTATTCTTGATAAGAGAATATTTTAATATGTAGCTAAAACTATCTTACAAAATATATATTTTATGAAATATATAACATAAATATTTGGAGGTCATTTCATTCTCCATTTTCCTTCAATCTGAACCATGTTTAGGTGTATGTGTATATAGATATATATATATTCATGGATAAGTGACTTTACTATCGATCAAATTGCGTGTTTTTTTGCTAATTATTTAAGAAAATTGATTTATAGCTCGAATTCAACTTGCCTGCCTCATTCGTGGTGGCATAGATGTAACCATGAGGTCCTCTCCATGGAGGTCACACTCACATATTACAAATTCAATTCATGTGAACTAGCATTAATCATGATCTATTTTCAAGTTTTTCCCAGGATAAAATTACTCATGAAGTACTTATTCTGCCAATTTGCTTTTCTACTTGCCTATGAAATGTAATATAACATTGAAGTTCATTTTATTTTTCT
>NW_021327625.1:0-214 GCF_001605985.2 Dendrobium catenatum | reverse complement strand
TGGCGGAATTACAGTGTATTTGGAGCTAAATTAAATTTAATAATTTCTAAATACATTGAAATTGAACTAGAGGATGAACTCCAAATATTTAAAAAATTTATTCTACATTTCATTTAATTCAAATCAAATATCGAAATTTTCAAGCTCCATCATTTAAAATACTTTATATTTCATTTTATTTCTATGGGTGATTTTGTTTCTTGTATTTATGGTG
>NW_021327624.1:0-411 GCF_001605985.2 Dendrobium catenatum | reverse complement strand
TCGAAATTGATCCGGCACTATTTGGGTTAATCCGAAACTAACCATTTTTTGAAAACGGGTCAGTTTTTCTGACCCGAACATGACCCGCTTCAGGTTTGGGTCAACCCGACACGACCCGAATGACATGTTTCCAACAAAAAAAATGTTTGTTTTAAGATAAAAAAACGAGTCTATCTCATCTTTTTCGAGTAAAAAATGGGTATATTTCCTCTTTTTCGGGTCAAAAACGGGTCAATCTCAAGTTGCCGGGTCAAAATTGGGTTTTTGGTTCAAAACGGGTCAATTTTGGGTCAAAGGGTTAACCCGAACCCGACCCTATTTTTGAAACGGGTCAAAATGTTGTTATGCATTTACGCTTCTATGATTGTGTTGTTTAAAATGCTGAATTATTAAGCCCTTCTTATGATATGA
>NW_021327623.1:0-338 GCF_001605985.2 Dendrobium catenatum | reverse complement strand
GCGATGTTGACCCGAATAAATATTTAAAATATCCCTATTCTTATGAGGGATTTTGAAACGCATTCTTGCTACACAAGAGAATTTCGAAATGTAGATATAAGCATGCATCGATAAATATGCACATAAGACTTTGTTCAGCGTATATTACATCGAAAATGAAATTTTTATGCTTGATATTTCTTTAAATATTGACTGTTGATCGGTGGCATAGGCATTTGACCGTCCAAATCGATTAACTGATAAGCTCCTCCTTCACCTTCTTAATAACAAAGGGGCCCTCCCAGTTAGACACAAATTTGCCACCACTTTTTCGATGTGGGTTGATTGGTCTTCTCAGC
>NW_021327622.1:0-274 GCF_001605985.2 Dendrobium catenatum | reverse complement strand
TATATATATATATATATATATATATATACAAATATATACAACAATACAAAGTAGTCCACATAAATGCACATAATATTATATAGAATTAGAATTGACTCACTAACCAATCCCTGAATGGTCTCAAGGCCTTATTGCCTCCTTTCATCCCTTAAATTTTCCAATATCTGCCGTCCTTCCATCCTGCTTCAAGCCATTTGTCTGCCACGAAAGCTGTAGGAAGAAAGAAAGAAACTTCACTTAAATCTTCTTTAATGGATGAAATTTGAAGTATTTT
>NW_021327621.1:0-229 GCF_001605985.2 Dendrobium catenatum | reverse complement strand
AAGAATATATAAGATATAATTTTTAAAATAATTTATAAATAATTTATGCATCATTATTTTATTGATTTATTGAATTTTCTACCAATTATTACTTTTTAAAGTCATTGTAATAATTTTTGCTTTTATTATTGATCATTTTGAATTTAATTGATAATATTTATTGGCTGCTATTTATTATATTAGACTGAGCATTTAATATTAATTTTTTAGTTATTGCATTGAAAGCTTT
>NW_021327620.1:0-311 GCF_001605985.2 Dendrobium catenatum | reverse complement strand
ATTTGGGAAAGGTAGCAAAAAAGATTATAAAAAATGTGCTTTCAATGAGGATGATGAATTGGACCCCCATGGATCCTATCTCCTATTCAGATGCTCCACGTGGTGGCTGGTATATTTTATGTTTTTGCTTTTAGAATTTGCTCTCATGTGGTTCTATTATAGTTGAATATGATTAGTTCATCCCATCATCATTTGAGATCAAAATATTTCATCAAATGATAGTTGCTCTCGATTGATTTCTTTGTTATCATATATTTGGCAAAAAATGAAAATTAAAATTATTATGATTTATTTTTTTAATATATAGTACT
>NW_021327619.1:0-225 GCF_001605985.2 Dendrobium catenatum | reverse complement strand
GATGGGAGAGAATGGCTGAGTGAGAGAGAGTAGAGAGGAGAGAGGTAAAGCAGAATGATGATTGGAGGGAGAGGTAGATGTGATAGGGGAGAGAAAGTACATAGAGTTTTGATAATTAAATATTAAATATTAAAATAATAGTTTAACTAATAATCATTTTAATTATTATGTAAATAATTAAATATTTAAAAATAGTTAAAATAATATTTAAATATTTAATAATTA
>NW_021327618.1:0-278 GCF_001605985.2 Dendrobium catenatum | reverse complement strand
CTGAAACTATTTCTGACATGTACACTAGGTTTACACAAATTGTTACTTTACTGCATGCTTTAGGAAAAGAGCTTTCAAACTATGGAAAAGTAAACAAAATTTTGAGATGTTTACCTTCTTCATATGATGCTAAAATCACTACTATAACTGAATCAAAGGATTTAAACACCTACTCGATTGATAACTTACTTGGCTCACTCATTACTTACGAGCAAGGGGTGAATCATAAAAATCTTGATGTAGGTGAGAAGAAAAAGGAGAAAACAATTGCACTAAAG
>NW_021327617.1:0-221 GCF_001605985.2 Dendrobium catenatum | reverse complement strand
TGCTTCGATAAGAAAGCCGTCTCGAACGAAGCCTGAGAAAGAGAAAAATTGATTATGGTTCAAATAAATACTATAATAAAATGATATAAAGAATGAGAAATAATATGAAAGTATTAGAGCTATGGAAATGGTGTATATTTAAAAAAAATAACAATCTTATTCCTATTGTATTATTCTGTGAATTTTTATTTATTTATATATCAAAAGATTATATATATATA
>NW_021327616.1:0-232 GCF_001605985.2 Dendrobium catenatum | reverse complement strand
TTAAAACTATCAATTCAAATATTTTTTTGTGCTAAAGAATACAAATATTTGTTTTCCAAAGTATATGCAGGTGGTCTTTCAAATGTTAGAGACACCGTCTTCTCCAACAAACCAAGACTCAAAAGTCAAAAAAGTGACTTTTGTGGCTACACACTCTACAAAATTGAGTCGGAAAAGCTTGAAGTCTTTCAACAACCTAAAGCTTAAGGTTCGAATGGGAGTAAAAGGTCGG
>NW_021327615.1:0-243 GCF_001605985.2 Dendrobium catenatum | reverse complement strand
TTGTAATGTTCAAAGAGATTGATGCTAAGTAACCCTATACACACACACACACACTTGAGAGACTTAAATTTTCTATTTTTACTATCATCGGCCATGACGATATTTGTATCGACCTGGACGATCTAGTTTAAAACAGAGATTATATTTAGGATTCTTAATTAAGGCAGCCATCATTAACAGATCGGCCTGGACGATACGTGTATCGGCCAGGATGATAAGCTCAAAATAGAAAGAAAATACCGC
>NW_021327614.1:0-457 GCF_001605985.2 Dendrobium catenatum | reverse complement strand
TATGTTTTTTGCTGATGATATTCTTCTTGTTGATAAGGCTAGGGAGGGCGTTGAAGGTAAACTTGGATTATGGAGGTCAACCTAGAGTTTAAATATTTTCGTTTGAGTAGATTTAAAATCGAATATATTGATTGTAATTTTAGTAGTAATAGATCTAGTAAGGGGATAGTGACTTTGGGCGATCAAGTCATTAATAAGAGTACATGTTTTAGATTAAAAAAGAGAGTACATGTTTTAAATATCTTATGTCTATTGTTCAGAGTGATGGTGAAATAGATGATAATTTTTTTAGTAGAATTCAAGTAGGATGGTTGAAGTGGAGGAATGCATCAGGCTTGTTGTGTGATAGAAAAGTTCTCCTCAGACTTAAGGGAAAATTCTGTAAGATGGTGGTGAGACCTGCAATGCTTTATGGTGCAAAATATTGGCCATTAAAAGAGAAGCATAAAATTAAGTT
>NW_021327613.1:0-806 GCF_001605985.2 Dendrobium catenatum | reverse complement strand
AGATACATTACAGCAAGATATATATAAAACTGTAGTGAGTATAAAAGTAAATACAGTGAAGTGTATAATAACGGTAATAGCATAAGGCTAACAATTACCCTTTTCTAAATAATGTAAAAACCACATAATAGGCATATGCTTAATAGATCACCAAAATTTATCACTGCATCTAATGCAATCAAAATAGAATAATATGCATGTTACTATTCAAATCATGCTAGTATAATATATCTTATCAAATCATGTAAACATGATCTTATCAATAAAAATAGTAACGATTAGTGAGCAATATGGATTATAAACAATCATCATTATGATGAATCAATGATCATTGACTCAGTCCTATCTTAGAGTACCATGAAAAGGGCTACAAAAAATCGTCATATTAATCAATAAATCGATGAAGTATCATTTTTATTTCATATCTTGCTAATGTTTATAAGTATATCTATTAATATGCATGTTATGCCAAGTTGTGCTAATGAAAGTATATTATGTATCAGTATCGTGTAGCATTTGGTATTGTCGTGCATTGTGTATTATATACTCTATAGTTTGTATCAGTTGTCTATATACTACTAGTATTATGTAATGTGTATCATGTATTTGTATCAATATCAATATTATTTCTTATCATGTTCATATACTATATGACTTATGCATGTATAATCATGTGGGGTTATATCATGTATGCATATAATATCATGTTCATCATAGTGCAAGTCAGTAAATGTGACTAATGATGTGTCATTTTCTTGTATCTTATCATATATTATTGTTGCGTCCTGGAGTATTCGCGGCGGTAG
>NW_021327612.1:0-239 GCF_001605985.2 Dendrobium catenatum | reverse complement strand
TAGGCTCATTTGACATCCCTCTAAAATCAAGAGCTCTTAACTTATGATGCACCGACACTTCTCCTCAAAGAGGCATGCAGTATACGACATGTATCAGACACATCATGAATTTGACGCGCCTTTAACACGTGTTGGACACATCAAAGGTGTGTCCAGTTAAATAATTATAAAAACTAACTTGGACATGTGCCTAAAATATTTTATAAATTTTTTTTTAGATATAATTTATAGTATTACAT
>NW_021327611.1:0-297 GCF_001605985.2 Dendrobium catenatum | reverse complement strand
GCTTATTTATTGTTTATTAAAATGACTTTTTAGTACCAAAATTAAAATTTTTGTTCAAACATGCCGCTTTAAGAAATAGTAAATAAGTTGTCCCAAACGAAACCTTAGCATATGATTTGACTAAGCAGATAAATTTAGAGGCCAAACAAGCACAATAAATCAAAAAGAATTCTTTATAAGTTATTCAGTTCAAATAATTTTTTTTCTTTTAAAAATAGATGATTAATAAATAAAAAAAAAACATTGATACGTCGTCAAAAATTCATCTTAATCGGGCGCGAATCTCGATGCAAAATC
>NW_021327610.1:0-537 GCF_001605985.2 Dendrobium catenatum | reverse complement strand
TCACCCCTCCTCTTGGTTAGCCTTGGGACAATTAACTTAGGTTTAACAACTTATTCACTAGACCCAACAGAAAATTCATTCAGGTTCTGAAATTAATCCCTTAACTGATATTTAGTTATTGGATAAAAAATTAATTGATTGGCCAACTTTTATATCAGTTCCTGATACTGAAACAGATTTTCCATTACTCCAAAATTTTATATCTAATGGCGAATGGAAGAAAGATGAGCTAGAAGAATATTTTGGTAAATCTTTAATTGAAATCATTATAGATACCAAAATTTATCCTAATATATTGAAAGATGAAATGGAACTAATCCATCAATTTTCTGGATCCTCTTTATCTGCTTTAGTCTGCCGAAATTTAACAGAACAGAATCCTGTTGTTTTTGACTGGAACTGGTTCAAGAAGCTTAAGCTTAATCCTAGAGTAGATTGTTTCTGGTGGAGACTTTTAAAAGAAGCTATACCTACTACAGCTTTTCTAATGAAAAGAAGACTATTAAATGACAACCAATGTCCAAGAGGTTGTGGTAT
>NW_021327609.1:0-229 GCF_001605985.2 Dendrobium catenatum | reverse complement strand
GGAGCCTATGTTATGTATCAAATTAGTAATCTTTTTTAGTGAGAAAGAGACAGATAGAGGGGAACGTGATTAGAGAGGGAATCCTTGAGAGAGAGCTCTTGAGAAGTTTTAAAGGTTTGAGAGAGGAAGGAGATGGTGAGCTTGATGAGGGAGAAGAGGTGTAAGGGAGATCACACGATTGCTCCATTCTTTCTTCATCTTGCTCCTCCTATGACCCGGGAACAACTTG
>NW_021327608.1:0-233 GCF_001605985.2 Dendrobium catenatum | reverse complement strand
TTTGGATCATATTGTTTCTTCTAGAAACAAAATTGGACCGTCTGCAGACGAATTAGAATGCACCATATCACCCGGTACATAGCACCGACATATATCGTGGCGCATCCTGATTCACCTCCGGACGGGCATGGAATAATTTCTCTTGTCCTACCCCTTACCTGAACACACCCACCCAAATTCCAATTAAATTAAAAAAAAAAATCTTCAAATAAAATAGCCAAGGAGATAAAAAC
>NW_021327607.1:0-268 GCF_001605985.2 Dendrobium catenatum | reverse complement strand
CTTAACATCCTAATTCTTATTGAACAACTACCAACAACATAGACCTAAAATATTAATCTAAATAGGATGGCTACCATAAGAGAAGAATTATGCTAGAAGTCTAAATGATTAACCATTAGTGTTGACTTAGACCTAAAAGGTTGACCTCAACAGGATGGCTACCATAAGAGTGAACTAATGCTAGAAGTCTATAAGATGCCATAAGAGTGAACTTAATATTAAAAGATTGAACTAAGTAGGATGTCTGTCATAAGAATAGGTTTATTCC
>NW_021327606.1:0-323 GCF_001605985.2 Dendrobium catenatum | reverse complement strand
CCTTTTGAATAAGCCCTTTCTCTTTCGTAAACAACTTCTTGCAGTCACTTCTAACATTATTTCTAGAAACTATTTGTAGATCATGATGGAGATAATGCATCAATGCACGAAGACCAACCCATTTAACACACTGAAAATAGGGGTGTCAATATTTGACACGACACGGCAACCCGACCCGGAAAATCCGGGTTGAATCCGACCCGTTAATAAACGGGTCGGGTTCGTAGATTCGACCTTTTTGATAAAACGGGTTGGGTCGGGTTGATCCGGTGGGTTGTCGAGTCGACAACCCGATTAATTTAAAAAAAAATTGAATTTTCAGC
>NW_021327605.1:0-1103 GCF_001605985.2 Dendrobium catenatum | reverse complement strand
AGTGATTTTCCTGTAGTGCATGCAATTATATATAAATTCTCCATGTAGTTTAATTAATGTTGAACTCTAATGAATTATAATGTGCTCATATGGTTTTAGTGATTTACATTGCTGTGGTTGTTGATTTAATCTTAATGACGTAATTATAAAACCACCTTAAAGGCTGAGCATTGGGACTGTAGACTAATTGAGAAAATTTTGGAGACAGTTCTAGCTGGAGTAGATCAAAAGCAATGGTGCCAACTTGTTAACCAATGGTCAAAGCCGGAGGACAAGATAAATATTTAGATTAAGTTTTTTTATTACATATTTATTACTATTTTAAAATTTGGAATGTAACATTATCATGTATCATAGGAAAGGGCTGCGAAAAATTCTGCCAATGCCAAGAAACAAACTTGTCCTCACACAATGGGTCGTGTGAGTTCAGTTTGAAGAGAAAAGGAAACAGTAAAAAATTAAATATTGATTTATAGCTACTAAATGCTTTATTTTCAAACTTACATTGTTATTATAATTTTTTTGTTGTCTATTAAGGATAGATTATAATTATAAAAAATCAATAGGATACACAAAGATGGGACATGATCATCTGAGGACGCTATGCAGCGATGGGTACAAATATATAGTTATTACAATTTTTTTTCATAAATCGTTCTTCAATATATTTAACTATATATATTTGCACTGTAGACGCAGACATGCAATATTCTTGCCGAAGAAGGGCTTACACCTGAAGAAGGAAACATTGAAGCTAATGAGAGAGTTTTTGCTATAGTTATAAGATTAGAACATTCAGGTCGACTTCATACCCACGAATTTGGTGTCACGCCGACTAGATACTTTCCTCGAAGCAAAAATGAAGAAGGTAGTGGTAGAGGCAGCAGTTTTGGACAAATAGCTAGTCTTATAGAGGAGTTCAGATCATTTCGTGATAATCAGGCGAGAGAATTTGGCTCATTTCGAGATGAGATGAGACAGTTTGTGTAAGAAATTCAAATGAATCATCCACCCCATGGAGGATAAAAAATGGTTTGAAAAAATTATTTAAGTTAAATGTAAATTACTTGATTATTATTATCTCATTCTCTTTATACTATTTT
>NW_021327604.1:0-209 GCF_001605985.2 Dendrobium catenatum | reverse complement strand
TGAGCACTTGATCCTTTTAAGGTCTTGTAATTAATTTTTGGATAAATTAACATGAACGCCCATAATTGGGTTTTAACTAAAAAAAATATGAATACTCATCACTTTAATGAACTCACTACAGGAAAATCACTTATTACCGGCGCGACCTCGGGCTGACACGGTCCAACGTGATTCGGTTTCAGTCTGGTCCGGTGCGACACAAGGCCTGG
>NW_021327603.1:0-253 GCF_001605985.2 Dendrobium catenatum | reverse complement strand
ACCAAGCTTCACCTCAGGATTTGAAGATTTCTTCTCTTAATATTGAAATTGGGGATTGAGGTAATAGGCCGCTGCATGTAGATGACGGTGTAACTGCACCTCCCACCGAGCATCAACGATATCCCAAATCTCCCTATAACTTGCCTCCTCTCCTCCCAAGTTATGTGCAATCAACTCTTTGACCTCATCTATGACATTATAAATAAAACCCATAGTTGGTTTCTTCTCTGCATCCACTAAGCGAAGAACTTGC
>NW_021327602.1:0-210 GCF_001605985.2 Dendrobium catenatum | reverse complement strand
GTAGTAATATGCATTTTGATATATGATAATATAGATTTTATTATCTGAATAGCCTTGTGGCTTGGACCAGTTGAAATATTGGCAGTTTTATAAGTCTCTTTGTATTGGTGTATTACAGACGTTTAATACTATGCATCAAGTAATGTTTTCGCAGCAATTTATAGCAACGGTTTTAAAACCGCCACTGTAAATAGTTATGACAACGGTTTT
>NW_021327601.1:0-406 GCF_001605985.2 Dendrobium catenatum | reverse complement strand
GGCCCCACAACTAGTGATATTAAATCATGAAGCGGTTAGAGGATTTGTGACTCATTGTGGGTGGAATTCTAGTTTAGAAGGGATTAGTGCGGGGTTACCGATGGTGACATGGCCATTGTATGAAGATCAATTTTATAATGAAAAGTTCTTGGTAGATATATTGCAGGTTGGGGTGATGGTGGGCTCAAAGGTGTACACTTCTAATGCAAAGTTGAGGCCAATTGTGGAGGCTTCAGCAGTTACAACAGCTATTAGGAGGTTGATGGGGGATGGGATAGAGGCAGAGAAGAGAAGGAGGAGGGCAAAGGAACTTGGCGAGATGGCGAAAAGAGCTGTGGATAAGGGAGGGTCATCTTATGAGGAGATTGGAAATTTGATGCATGAACTAATGGAACGAAAGAAGCAT
>NW_021327600.1:0-413 GCF_001605985.2 Dendrobium catenatum | reverse complement strand
GAGTTAGGTTTGAATGCGAATTTGACTCAAATCGGCTCGATTAGAATCGGGCTAGGTTCGATCAATTTGATCAAATCAAATTAAAGACGATTCGGATCAAATTGAACTCGTCGCAGTCAAAGCGAACTGTTCGGGCTTGATTGAACAGGGTCGAGTCAAATTAAAATCAATTCAGATCGAATTCGAGCTCGGATTTGGCTCAACGAGGTTCAATCGAATTGATCGAATGCGCTCGACGGTATTTGAGCGAAAAATGAGGTCAACAACCGTAGTCGGCTGGCGACGGAGGTCGGAAGGATTGTAGTCTGACGACGAAGATCAGTAGGACAGCATCAGGTAGAAGTCCAACAATGGAAATAAATGTATCTTCGCATAAACGCCCAGCGAAGTCCGATAACCGGTAGAAGTCCGGC
>NW_021327599.1:0-228 GCF_001605985.2 Dendrobium catenatum | reverse complement strand
TGAAGGTGGAAGCCGTGAACATGGCGACGGGAGGCAGGCTGTTTGCGCCCAGAAATTCCAGCCAGGCTGAGACTTCTCGGGAGGTGATTGGCATGGCTGAAGATGATGGTGGTGACACTGAGATGTGCTCGGAGGGTGAAAGGGTTAGAGGGGTGGATGCTGTTAGCCTCGACCTAGGCGTGAACCTCAAGTTTTCCTTGGGATGTGGCGGTGGTAATCCCCGAACTC
>NW_021327598.1:0-264 GCF_001605985.2 Dendrobium catenatum | reverse complement strand
TAAAAATAGTGATGGCCATGTGTTTGTGTAATGCCTATTAAGATACATTAATGGTGAGAGTAATATTTGTTGCATGCATTCACAAGTTATACATTGATTGTGAGAGTAATATCTATGGCCAAAATATATTTTTTTCATGATAATTATATCATTATTATTTAATTTAAAAAATATTTAAATTTAGAAAATATTTAAATTTAAAATTATACAATCAACTATGGCTAAGAATGAGTTATTCGAGCTAGGAGATTGCTAGGGGCATAT
>NW_021327597.1:0-2040 GCF_001605985.2 Dendrobium catenatum | reverse complement strand
ATCTTCGACAATAATCTCCTCTCTGCCATCTTCTCTACGGTATCTCAATCCATCCTTCCATATATCATCACGTCCACCACTGCCAACGAGGCTTGGACCGTTCTTGAACGACGACTTCAACCAGCTAGTGGCTCCAGTGTGATCCAACTAAAAAATGAGTTATATCGAACACAAATGAAAGAGCTCTCGGTCCAACAATACCTCAATCGAATCAAAACCATCGTGGACAACATCTCCGTGTCCGGCTCCAAGATCGAATCCAAAGATGTAATGCTTCATATCCTCAACAGTCTGCCTCCGACTTACAACTCCTTCAAATCAACCATCTGTAACTCCCTTCTACCCATCGATCTAGACACGTTCTACGCTCTTCTTTGCAACAAAAAATGAAGCCATCACTACTACATCATCTTTATAGATGATCACACTCGGTTCTCCTGGCTTTACCTTCTCTACACCAAAAAATGAAGCCATAACCGCCTTTAAAAACCTCTGCAATCTCATAAAAACTCAATATAACCAAACCCCACAAATCCTGCACTCTAACGGCGGAGGAGAATTCACTAGCCATGCGTTTCGCTCCTACTTACAAGAAAACGGAATTATCCATCACTGGAGCAAAACGGTCTCGCCGAACAAAAACACCATCACTTGCTTGACTTAACTCGTGCCCTCCTACACGAATCTGGCTTGCCTTCCAAATTTATGTCCTCGACCATCACCACAGCTCATCACCTAATCAACAGGCTCCCCTCCAAAGCCATTTCCAACCAAATCCCTTTTCAACTCCTTCACGGTATCCCGCCGACTTACACAAACCTTCGCACCTTCGGCTGCTTATGTAATTCGTGGTTGAAGCCTTATTCCAAGGACAAACTAGCGCCGAGATTCTACCCCTGCGTCTTCCTGGGTTATTCACCCCAACACAAAGGATATCTCTGTCACAATATCACCACCGATCGGACTCACATATCCAGACAAGTCGTCTTCTACGAACGCAACTTTCCGTTCCAGCACAACACCATCTCGGCTAACAAGGATCTCCAATCTACCACCTCTCACACCCCTCCCCTTCTCCTCATCCCCACGTCTACCATCCCTCACATCCCTACGACCAAACGCACACCAATAATTGAACCTCCTACTATTCCCCCTAATCACAGTACTCCACATCCCACCTTGGACACTAATCAGACTTCACCCGAAATTCCCATCTCCTCTCCTCAACACAGCCACACTATCACCCCCTATCATCCTATGCAAACTCGTCTTAGATCAGGGATAATTAAACCGAAATCGATCTTTAATCTTCTTGCCCAGCTCAACCCTTCCACCATACCGAGTACCTATGTTCAAGCTCTCAAGACAGACCATTGGCAGAATACAATGCAGGCAGAATTAGACGCACTTAAACGGCAATCAACGTGGACTCTCGTCTCACCTCCCTCAAACAAACCAGAGTTAGGCTGTAAATGGACGTATAAAATCAAACTTCTACCAAATGGCCAAATAGAACGTTATAAATTAAGCTCGGCTCGTAGCTCTCGGCTACGATCAAAAATTCTGCATCAACTACAGCGAGACTTTCAGTCATGTTGCGAAGATGCCTACTATCCGCCTCCTGCTCACGCTATCCCTCAACCGACAATGACCCATTTACCAACTTGACGTATCCAACGCCTTCCTTCATGGAGATCTACCCGACGACATTTACATGCGCCAACCACCTGGTTTCGTCGATCACAATCAACCACACGCGGTGTGCAAACTTCAAAAATCTCTCTACGGCTTGAAACAAGCACCACGGCAATGGCTTCAAAAACTAACCAGTTTTCACCAACAACAAGGCTTCGGGTTTAGTCGTTCTGATCCCTCTCTTCTTATCTTACACAAACACAACATTCAAATATATATTCTTATTTACGTTGACAACTTCTTGGTGACAGGTAACGACGACACTGCAATTCGGCTACTCCTCCAACAACTGCAAACTCAATTTGCCATCAAACAACTTAGCAATATCTCGCTCTTCCTCAGAAT
>NW_021327596.1:0-1269 GCF_001605985.2 Dendrobium catenatum | reverse complement strand
ATGCGTCATTCCTAGGCTTCCCACACAGGAGTCTGAACACCTTACTTTACCTGATGTAGGAGCTATTTCTCTACAAGCTCCTGCTTCACCTCCTGAGGTATGTGTCCCTCTCCTTGGAGGGAATGCCACTTTTTCGACTTCCGATCTTGGGACAGTCGAGAAGGAAGGAATTGACCTAGATCTTGAGATAGAAGAAAAGCTAGTTTCAGAGACTCAACCGGATCCTAACCCAAAACTTACAGAAATCATTGCTCTCCTAGATTCTGAAGAATTATTCGATATGGCTGAGTACAAAGGATACTTACCTCTTGATCCTAAGTCAATTGGGGATAGACCGGTCGAGGAAGTAGTTCAAGAAATAAGAAATATTTTATTGAATAAAGAGGGAATGGCTTCTTTTGACCCAGACCTGGATGACCTCCTTGGAGAGGAAGATGACTATGTTGGTAGCATTTCCATGGTCGAAACTAGAGGGTCCAACAAAGAGATCGAACCTGGTAGGCACCGGCTTGCTAGAGATGACGATCCACATGTTGCTGGGTCCGATTCAGATGAGTTCGTAAGGGCTAAGGGTGAGCAGCATATTAAAGATTTGGAGAATCAGTTGACAACTATGATGTCACAAGTCAAAGAAATGCAAGAAAGATTTGACAAGTCAGAGCAGGATTCACTTAAGATTCAACAAACGGCTCGAGAGATTGTGGAAAGAGTTAAAAAGACAGAATCTAGTTCCAAGTCTCCCGAGTCAACACCAGTAATCCCTCCTTGCCTACCAGAGGCATCCCCAGCAGTGCCTACAGTTCCCCCTATTTCTCCAACTCTGCCTCAGAAGGATATTAAGCAACTGATTGAGGACCAGGTAAGGGAGGCTTTAGCCTTTTTACAGGGAACCGCATCTATTCCAAAGGGTAGACCCTACCCCGAAGAATATGATTCAGTTCCTTACCCAAAAGGCTTTTTGCCACCAACTTTTAAGATTTTCACTGGAATAGAGAACCCGAGACAGCATCTGGCCCACTTCAGAGCAAGTTGTTGCAATGCGGGAGGGTCGGATGCTCTACTATTTTTCCAGTTTGTAAGCAGTCTATCCAGAATCGCTTTTGAATGGTATGCAGATCTGCCCAATGGTTTAGTGAAAACCTTTAGCGATGTAGAAAACCTTTTCCTTAAAAGATTTTTTGGAGCGCAACAACAAACTACCGTGGGCGATCTGGTTGTTGAAAAACAAAAGTCAGGAGAGTCTCTGGTTGAGTACATCTTGAGGTGGCA
>NW_021327595.1:0-374 GCF_001605985.2 Dendrobium catenatum | reverse complement strand
ATGAGAGTATCTACTTGTGTTTCTGGTAAGGAGATTTGAAATAGACTGTGCATTACATACGAAGGAACAAACGAAGTAAAACAGTCTAGGCTTAACATTCTACTCATGATTATGAATTATTTCGTATGTAACCTAGCGAAACAATTTCTGACATCCTTGCATGCATTAGGTAGAGAAATTTCAAATTCTGAGAAAGTGAATAAAATTCTTAGATGCCTACCTAGTTTCTATGATGCTAAGATAACTGCTATCACTTAGTCCAAAGATCTTAATGTTTATTCTATTGATAACCTCCTTGGGTCACTCATTGCATACGAGCAAGGAGTGAGCCAAAGAAAAAGTGATGCAGGTGAAAAGAAAAAGGAGTGGATGGT
>NW_021327594.1:0-244 GCF_001605985.2 Dendrobium catenatum | reverse complement strand
ACGACATTTTGAATCGGAAGCAAGATCGGGAGCTCGCTTGTGAAGGTAACTCTCTCCCCGTCGAGCACTCCTCCGGCTCCTTCTGGCTGTTCGACCCCGCTCCATTAGCGACGTTTCCTTCGAGTCGAATCGGAAGTTACGACATTTAAATCGGAAGCAACAACTGGAAGCTCGCTGGGACTGAAGAAACTTTCTCCCTTTGGCGTAGCTTCTCCGGCTCCTTCGTTGTAGTTCGACCGCTCCT
>NW_021327593.1:0-1772 GCF_001605985.2 Dendrobium catenatum | reverse complement strand
TTTATAATTTATATTAATAGAAATAGGAAATTTTTCTTTAATATTTATTATAAATGTGACAGATGGCTGTTATATATATTTATTTCATTATTGTGAATTAACTTTGGAAGTCCAAAGTTTATTTAAGCTGTAGATCAGATTCCATATGTTGCTCGAGCAAGCAGTAGGGATAAGTGCAGCTTATTTTGAAGCAGTCGCAGCACATACGACGCACGCACCAGACCTGTTCTGCTGTCGTGTTAAACGAATATTCGTCCTCTTTCTCTCTTTTTGGTTGAATCAAATCAGTTTTGTTTTTAATAACAAGTTTTATGCAGTTCATTTTGATTGTTGTTTATGGGCTCATTTTGATCTGTTGGTTGGTTATGGGCTTTTCGCTAACAACTAAAAGATTTTGAATTCAATCTTGTGTACGGGATGTGAGTATGAGTTTGTCATGATTAATCTAAATCAGCACCAAAAAGTTAATGTTTTCACATCAATTTATAACAACGCTAAAGATAAGCATCACCGATGCTAAATTTACTATCAAAATGTTCAAATTTTTACAATATTTTTGAAAAAATAAGAGCTTTTTCTAAAAAAAATGAAACAATGAAGAAAATGAATAAATTGGAGCACATTTGTAAATTTTAAATCTTATTAAGAACAATGAATGTATATATATCATGTATTTTATGTTCAAATATAGTAAATGTGTGCATGTTGTCTATGTCAAATTAACAAAACTAACATAATTTCTTGTATATATGTTGGCACTATTGATGCGAAGAGTTAGTGGATTAAAATTCTGATTGTTGGATTGTTGAGAATATTCGTGAATTAAAGTTAAGGTTTCTAGAAAACTCTAAGAAACAAAAATAAAGTTTTTTGAGGTCATAGGGGCTCTAACATATTTAAGTCTTATAGGATAATTGAGAAGAAAGTATCAAGAAGGAAAGAACAGAGGAGAAGGAGACGGGTCACGGAGCCAGAGAAGATGAAAAGGAAAATTGTATTTCATAGATCAAAAGCATTTGTACAGAGTCCTATATAAAGAAGTTACAATGGTAAATATGTAAATACAGCCTAAACTAAGACTTAATGTATTGTTATGCTAACAATAACTTATATTGAAATAGATGGACCTTAGAATCATAGGGAACCACAAGCCGCGAAGCTTGTGACTTGAGCTTTCTAAAGGCCTTGTTGACAATCCAAGGAGATTCATGAAACAACAAGAAAATGATCAAATTCTTATAATTTCTTTTCTCATCAATAGGTAGAGAATTGTGACAAAATCAAAGTGAATGCTAATATTGTGGTTGAAATTTGGTTAGAAAGCTACAAAAAATTTATTGGTTTCCTTTCAAATTTTCGATAAAATTTTGATAAAAGTTTCATAAGAAATCTGAGTTGCTAACATCATTTCCAACAAAATTTTCATGCATCAACCCCTGGAGACAAGTAATTGTCAATTTTAGTTTTGATATGGCAAATCATCACTAAATACTATCGAATGACACATAAGCCTTACGTGTGAAAAAGTGAGTGCTTGAATAAGCTGATTAGGTCTAACCAAGTTCAGCACTTCAATTGTCATGCTTAAAATCAAATGTATTTTAGTTTTTGGAATCATCGCAATGAGATTATCATTTTCGCAATGATTTCATGCCTTTTTCTACAGCTCGATCCTTCTAATGCTCAAACATTAATATAGTTACGTAATCATGAAATTATGATTAATCATATTATGTTATATTATATTTATTTTTTTAGAATGAATATTAATG
>NW_021327592.1:0-236 GCF_001605985.2 Dendrobium catenatum | reverse complement strand
CTATGCTTCGTCCTGGATGAACTGCACTTTTATTGAATTGTTCATACAAAACATCGTACCATACATCGTACAATACAAACTGCAATTAAATTATTCGTACAGTACTAACTGGACATCATATAGTACTAGCAGGTCAATTTTTGCACATAGTATTGGACGATCTTGCAATCATACAGTACAATCTTTGGCAGCTGAATTGAGTTTTTTTAGGATTTTTTAGCCCTCTTTTTAAGCAC
>NW_021327591.1:0-249 GCF_001605985.2 Dendrobium catenatum | reverse complement strand
CGTAGAGAAATAAGGAATGTTTGCTATCATCAAAATCGTAAACCATAGATCCGCAACAATCTCCCCCTTTTTTATGATGGCAAACAACTCAATTTGAATTTTCAAAAAGAACAATTTCTCCTAATCTCCCCCTCACTAGAATAACACTTTTTAAAAAAACATAGAGGAGATAGAAATATTTTTATTATTTTAAATTTTTTGAAAAAAAAGGTTACAAATTCAACAGTACGTTCTCCCCCTTTGACATTA
>NW_021327590.1:0-233 GCF_001605985.2 Dendrobium catenatum | reverse complement strand
AATATTTTGCAGATATTAATTATTAGCAAGTCATTTAATTATTGTGACATTAATTTAAGATTTTCACCTTTTTATGTGTTTTAGATTTTATAAGCAAAGTGAGGAAACGAAACCTTCGAGTAGTTCTTATGCGATGGCACTCAATTTTGATATGGACATATTTTTAAAGTAAACCTCATTTAATCTTTAATTAACTAGATAACCAATAATTTTAAAAAAATTAAAACTGGCTA
>NW_021327589.1:0-464 GCF_001605985.2 Dendrobium catenatum | reverse complement strand
TTTAATGATTTGAATATAAGAATTATTGACTCCTTTCATTTTACGAACTCTCCATAGCACTTCTCTTGGAACTTTATCATATGCTTTTTCTAAATCAATAAATATCATATGTAGATCCTCCTTATTTTCTCTATATTTCTCCTTCAAACCTCTTAATAAATGTATAGCTTCCATAGTCTACCTATCCGGCATGAATCCAAATTGATTTTGAGAAACATTAGTATCACGCCATAACCTATGCTGCATAACTCGCTGCCATAGTTTTAAAGTATGACACATTAACTTACTACCTCTATTATTCATACAATCTTGTGCTTCACCTCTATTCTTAAAAATAGGAATTAAAACACTCATTCTCCACTAATCTGACATCTTTTTAGTCTTCAAAATAGTATTAAAAATTTTAGTAAGCCAAGAAATCCCTTCACCTAAGCATTTCCACACATCTATTGGAATATCATTAG
>NW_021327588.1:0-305 GCF_001605985.2 Dendrobium catenatum | reverse complement strand
AAGTACACTTTGTAATTTTCCAACTTTTACTCCGAGACACAAGAAAGGGGAAGTAGAAGGAGAGAGAAGTAAAGAGAGTTTTGCTTTGTTTTATTATTTACCCAAATCAAACATTTTCTAACACAAACGCTCTCTCTCTCTCTCTCTCTTCTTAAAATCATACATCTTCAACTTTAAAACATACACTTTTCCATCATCGTACACTTTTGCTTCTCACATTTACATATATCTCATTTTATGAAAACACTCATTTTTATCTTTTCAAAATATACACAAATTCCATCTTTCAACACATACAATTCCAA
>NW_021327587.1:0-289 GCF_001605985.2 Dendrobium catenatum | reverse complement strand
TTTCGTTTGGGACGACTTTTTTACTGCTGCTTAAAGTAAATTTTTAATATAAAAATTAAAATAATGGTACTAACATATTGTTTTAAGAAGCAATAAGAAAGCCGTCTCAAACGAAACTTTATTGTGATAGCTATTATGAACTGAATATTGGTTATGGAACTTTCGCTAGAATATGATGTTAATTCACATGTATCAATTGGAATTATAATGCTATTACTGCACTCAAATTGATTATCATTTAATTAATTATTATAATGTAATGATAAAAAAATGAGATATTAAAAAAAAT
>NW_021327586.1:0-220 GCF_001605985.2 Dendrobium catenatum | reverse complement strand
AAGCATGCCAATTATTTTTTAATTATTATAATGTAATAATATATGTGCATATGTAATTAACTTATATCTATTTGGAGCAATAAGATGCCAGAATCTTCTGAGATTATGTTTATGTTAGGAAATTTTTGGGAGTGTTAAAGGGTCAAAACCCTTTAAAATTTTATTTAAGATAGAGATATGTGATATGTTCTGGTTCTATAAGAACAAAAAATAAGTGAGT
>NW_021327585.1:0-314 GCF_001605985.2 Dendrobium catenatum | reverse complement strand
AAGAATTATAGCAAAGTGTGTACTCTTTTTTTGGCTAATGTAAATCCATGAGAAGGAGGTTGGCAGCGACAATGGTGAGGAGAGTTTTCCTTATAAGTGTCAATATGGATTTTGCCAATGAACGACGAGTTTCTAGTAGTACCACTGAGTGTGTTTCCTCTTCTGATGAGAGCACTATGGAGTTGCAGAATGCTATGCAGGCTGTTATTCCACATTTCAAGAACTTTGTGCAAGAACTTTGTTGCTGGTAAGGATAGCAAGCGAGATTATTTAGCGTGTTAATGTCACGACCCGGCCCGGTTAGCTCGCAAGTG
>NW_021327584.1:0-617 GCF_001605985.2 Dendrobium catenatum | reverse complement strand
TCAATATGCATGCTCAGTTCAATCAATATAGTCAATAACATTCAATTTCATTAATGATCAGTTATCATTCGTAAGACTTAAAATGATCAATAATAGATATAAGAAATCATTTCAATAAATCAATAGTTGATACAATAATCAATAAATCCGTAAAACAATAGTACTGCAAGCATTCATAAATTAAGAATCATAACATACATGTGTCAATATCATCAACCTTATTTATTTTAATTATTATCAATCATATAAATCAGTACATGTATGTATATGTATCTATTATAATCTATCTATCAATATTATTAATGTATACATGCTTGATTATATGATTCAGCGAGGCATGACATTTAGTTTTAATGTGATATTTATTTTCTTCATCTTTTAACTCTAACTATTTCCCAATTGGTCATCAGTCATATCTATCATAATTATCATTTATTAGTAAATTAATTATCATTATAGGTAACTATCATTAAATTAATAAAGGATCGTCACTATCTGCCTGTTGACCTAATTAGTCATCAGTTATAACTAAAACTAAGAAAACACTACAAATCATCTTTAGCCCTTCGTCCGACCCTCTTGCATTAAGTTTAATTAAGAGCCAACCTGCATTAATG
>NW_021327583.1:0-322 GCF_001605985.2 Dendrobium catenatum | reverse complement strand
TTTTTGAGAATGAACAACCTCTGTTTTCGTTCGGTAGTATGAGTCGGATAGCAGATCTTGGTAAAGTGCCTCGTGCTAATGATGGGGTTGGTATGAAGGCTGATAAGGGGAAGAGTTGTTTTAATTTTGGAGTTCTGGATACTCTAATTAAGGGAAATGATGCGCAGCTGGACAGGGGTGTTCGAGCTGGCCTTGGATGCAATGATACCCTCAATAATTATGGAGGCACATCAGGTGATTGTGGAATTGTTAATAAGGATGAGTTTCCTTCAATCCAAAACTGGAAAACACCGGGTGCTGGGAAACCGGTTAAGAATGAGAA
>NW_021327582.1:0-274 GCF_001605985.2 Dendrobium catenatum | reverse complement strand
ATATTTATTCTTTTGCATATAGATCCAAGATACTTAACATATCACATCTAGGTATCATTAAATCATCTAATAAAATCACACACAAAGATCATTTTATCCTTGAATAATATAAGACACATATAAATACTTGATAGCTTTTTGCTCTCTAAAAATTTAGTAAATTTGTTGTGATTTCTCTCATAAGAAAAGCCATAAGATTTGATTCATACGCCGTAATATTATGATCTTTTTTAGCTATATATTATGATCTACTAGACAAGTTTTATAAAATCAT
>NW_021327581.1:0-421 GCF_001605985.2 Dendrobium catenatum | reverse complement strand
TGATGCAATTAAAATTTTGACTCTTTTAATTTGTATGTAATACAATGCATGCTGGTCGACTACTTCCAAATTAAATATGCTTGAAATTTTAAAAATAGGCTTATAAAATAATTTTTTTGAAGACTGGACTTCCCCAGGTCTGGCACCTCGTCCTCATAGGTCAGACTATCTGGACTCTACCCGCAGGCTGGGAAGGGTCTAAAGCAAGGAAAGAATAATGCAGAAATATGCAAGCGACCCCGGGGTCGATCCCCGGCAAATTCACTAGATTCGTTATCTTTTTATGTTATTTAGACTCACTAAAATTTTATACATTTAAGATTTTAAGTAGAAATCTTTCACACCCTCATGAGTCTCACATATCCAGGCGAAAAAAAAAAGCGGCACACAATCGCCAAAAAACTAAGAAAAGAAGGTAATC
>NW_021327580.1:0-339 GCF_001605985.2 Dendrobium catenatum | reverse complement strand
TAGTTAGAAAAAATTTGTTAAATATGTTCGCGAACAAGCTCATTAAACATTAAACAAACGAACATGAACTGAACATGAACTAAACATGAACCGAACAAGAACACTCATTAATTTAAATGAACAAAACATGAACACAAACAATAAAGCTCGAACAAACATGAACCAAACTTGAACATGCTAATATTAAATGAACACTCACTTACTCGGCTCGGCTCGGTTCGTTTGCAGCCCTAGCGCAAAGTGGAAAATTTTGAATTTTTTTACGGATGCTGGGAGAAAGGCATATATAACCTGGTCCAACTGCGGATGCGGGCTTGAAATTCGGGTCGGAACCGGAAC
>NW_021327579.1:0-242 GCF_001605985.2 Dendrobium catenatum | reverse complement strand
AACATTTTCATTAAATTTTAGAAAAATAATGAATTTATTTAATGGATAAAATATGATTAATTCTTTATTATCAAATTAACTTAAAACTAACTATAAAATTAAATGTTTGAAGTATGTTAATTTTCTATATTTATTGAAAATTAATTATAATGTAAAGCAATATAATAAGATAAATAAATAAGAATCATATTGTCTTGCTAATTTTATAATGCATAATAAAAAAAAAAGTAATCATAACAATA
>NW_021327578.1:0-232 GCF_001605985.2 Dendrobium catenatum | reverse complement strand
GAGATCGGCCAGGACGATCGTGAGATCGGCCAGGACGCAAATTTTCTTCTGATCATCCCAAATCATCTCGGGCTGATGAACTGAATTTGAACTGATCGTACAGGATGATAGGACTATCATCCTAGACGATAATGTCGGCAACTTGCATTAATGAGCTCGTTTTGAGAGCTTCTATTTAAGCTTATTCAAGGCACTTTTGTAAGTGTCTTTGGCAGCCATTGTAGCTTCGTTC
>NW_021327577.1:0-258 GCF_001605985.2 Dendrobium catenatum | reverse complement strand
TGCTATTTTTGGTGGCCTCGAAGGAAGGAGGATTAGCAAAGAGAATGAAATTCCTAATTTCTGGTAAGTATACATGGTTCTTTATTTAGAGTAATGACTTTTGTTTCAATCAAGTTGTATGATTTGATAGACCAAGCATGTTTATAGAATATTTACTCTTGTCCAATGGTTGATCATGAAATTTTTTATGTTACATCTTATGGCAAGTTCATATGTTATAAAAATGAGATGAAATGAAATGATATGAGATGTTATGAT
>NW_021327576.1:0-377 GCF_001605985.2 Dendrobium catenatum | reverse complement strand
CAACTGAAAATCAACTTGCAGATATTTTTACAAAACCTATAGCCCTTGATACCTTCAGTACTTTAAGAACAAGGCTAGGTGTTAATTATTTAAATGCCTAAACAAAATGTATTTGCAACATTGATATTTATGTTTTTGTTTTATTTTTTATTTTTTGAATTTTTTGTGTGTTTTGAATGAATTTGTTTTTGAGTGTAAGTTTTTGTTTTATGTTTTCTGTGTTTTTAAATGTTTAGTTTGATTTTCTTAAATTAAAATTAAAAATTCAAAAATTGGAGGAAATCGTCCAGGACGACTTTTGGTTCGTACTGGACGATGTGAGATAAATTAGTTTGCGTGCTTTTAACCGTTTTGAGAGCAGTTTTTAATTAGATCGT
>NW_021327575.1:0-259 GCF_001605985.2 Dendrobium catenatum | reverse complement strand
ACCTTAACATAAAAGTGTTGATCTTGCTAATTAAGGGATAGAACTACAATTCATTCCCCTCCCTCCATTGCACTCGCCTAAGATGGTTTATTATTTGTGTCTTCTACAGAGGGGTTCTATTCTAAAAACTTAGTACTTAATTTAGCAATTTTCTTTCTCATCTTGCACAAGATGAACTAGCATGAGGCTGATAGCAGTTCCTCACTTAAAAAAAATATATTCTTGAAGAAGAGAATAAGGATGGTTGATGAATTCATAT
>NW_021327574.1:0-630 GCF_001605985.2 Dendrobium catenatum | reverse complement strand
TCTTCCAAGTTACAAAGCATTAGGAGCCACACCACATGCAATAGACTCAAGAAAGGAAAATGGTTACAAATTGACTCAGACTTAGTTTACCCAATCTTGAGCCTGTTCCAAATTACAGTATGATCTTGTGGACCTGCAATGTCAGCAAATAAGGCAGTCATAGAGAAATAAGAGTATTCGCAATAAGAGTGTTTGCTATCATCAAAATCCAAGCGTTCCATCTCCTCAATCAGCTTCTCATGTTGGGTCAATAAGCAATTTTCCTTCATAGACATTTTCTTGCTTAAGGCATCAACAATTGCATTTGTCCTCACTGGATGATACTGAATATTCAGATCATAATCATTAAGTAATTCCCTCCATCATCTCTGCCTTAAATTCAGCTTCTTCTACGTGAAGATATACTTTAAATTCTGGTGATCATTAAATACTTCATAACGCACCCCATATAAATAGTGCCTCCAAATCTTCAAAGAAAAGAGTATTACAGCAAGCTCTAAATCATGAGTTGGATAGTTATTCTAATGATTTTTCAATTTCACAGAGGCACAGACAACTACTTTCCCATGCCGCATCAAGACACATTCGAAGCTCCTTAGTGATGCGTCATTGAAAATCTTAAAACCTTCA
>NW_021327573.1:0-432 GCF_001605985.2 Dendrobium catenatum | reverse complement strand
CTCTTTGTGAGCTGAAGTTATATTTGAATTTGTCCTCCTCGACAAACTGTTGCGGATGGTGGATGGATTTTGCTTTGAGTGATTGATGGTTTGATTTCAATTTTAAATATCTTGGCATTTGGGATGGAATTTGGAAATTTTGGATTTTGGACTTTTGGGAGGCATTTAAAAGTGCTTGAAATTGACCCCTTCGGTTGAGATTATCGCTCAACACGGCCATCATCGGGGTGAAAGGGGTTATTTTCATTTGTTGATGGAACCTTAGACCCTATCAAGCTGCCGATAGAGGGTCGGGTTCCATAGGCTTTGTGCCCTTGTTTGTGAATTTTCTTTGTTATAGGCCTTGAAGGCCTAATATGAATGTATTAAGACAAATATAACGATCGCTACAACCTTATATTTGTTTGTTGGTTCGAACCCTGTCGACTTCTA
>NW_021327572.1:0-236 GCF_001605985.2 Dendrobium catenatum | reverse complement strand
ATATATATATATTATACTATACAATATGCTTGTACGAAAATACTTCATACATGATCGTATGAGCCAATTTTGAACTATCTGTCTAGGATGAATGTCGATCGTAGTGTACGATCATGAACGCTCAAAATGGAGAATTTCAATTTTATGGATGGTTTTTTGTGTGTTTAATATAAAATGTCCTTAGAAATTGTTTTTTAAAAAATGCTTCTTTGTGATTTCTTTGAGAGTAAATGAAT